>NW_020955899.1:530871-545635 GCF_003031625.1 Empidonax traillii | reverse complement strand
CAAAACCAGCATATGTTCATCTTTGCAACAGAGATACCAAGGCATTAGCACGCCAGAGTAATATATAAATTTCTTTTTGGTGTTGGAAAGACCTGCAAGAAGGATAATGAATAGTTAAAGTAATACTCTCTGATAAGAATCTCCTTTCTTGTCTCTCACAGAAGGAAAGGACCACTCCTTGCTTCTTCATCCATGCATCTTGGCATCACAAGTAATTCTCTTTAACCTCACTAGCCTTCAGATAGTTACAGAATGGATCACCATCCCTAGACTATTTCGCAAAAAAGGAAATAGATGCAAGTTCACTTCTCTGGCCTGGAACCATTCCAACACAAATGTATCAAAAGGACTGTAAGTACAACAGGACACATCACCTTCAGCCAGGGGTCCCATCATCTTGTGACTCAGACATCAGAAGACCTGTGTTTACCTGACCTCTAGTAGAAGTATGTCCCACTCTCACAGTGCTGCGTGTTTTTACCCTGTAAACAGAAAATGGAGACTAGACTGTTGCTACAGTATGTTGAAAGAGAACTTTTAATAATATAAATCAGGTTGAAAAGATTCAGAATTTTAGCTGAGCATCCTTTTCTCTTTCAAGGGTGCTGAACATTTTATGTTCCTATGACTTGATCTGCCCAATGTTTCTGAAAAATCACACAGCTGTGTCATCACTGCAACTTATAAGTGTGACTTCAGAATTTGTGAAAGGTTTGGGACCTGTGAAAAAGTAAGAGTACCGCTTGGAATACCAGAACTGAAATAAGAATGAAGACTAAGGAAGGTTTGGGATCTAGGAAAGGTAGCAACTGAGGAAATGAGAAATGTCACCTGGAAGCTGAGAGAGATGCACAAATATCATGGGGAAGATGGGAAATAATCCTAGGGGCACTCAAACAGTAAGCACAGGATTGAAGGAAGCAGCAGAATAAAACAGAGAAAATGGCTATGAAGGCTCTGAAATGAAAGGGTCTGATAACCCCTCAGCAAAGTAGGATGGTATTAGCTTTAAGAAAGAAGCAAATATTCCAGAGGGGGAGCAAAAGAACAGAGGAAAGGAGGAGAAAAACGTGGCTGGAAGAAAAGATTTGAAACATCAGTCTAATATCAAATAGACTAGTTGAAATGAAAGGGAGAAATTAAAAAAAAAACAACAAAAAAACAAACTTCAAATATTTTGGGAATATACAAAAAACCACTAAGTGAAGAAGCACTGTAACTTCATAACAGAGTAGAACAAGTGAAATTAAATGGTTATGCACAAGAGCAGTGGAACACATTAAAATTCCTCCCCTCACAAAGTATTCTGCTATTGGCAAACAATTTTCTTACCATAGAAATGTGAGATATTATCAACAACACATTTCTCAAATGCAAAGACTGCACATAACTTTGTAATATCTGTTTTTATAGTAATGTGAAATAAGAATCGGCATGAGAACTATAAAATACACATGGTATCATTGGTACTAAACCTCCTATTTAAAACAAAATATTCTTTAACAGAAAAAAAATTATTTGCAAAGAAAGGAAGATTTCTAAAACCCATTAGAGAGTAATTTTAAGAGCCATAACTAGGAGGACAAAAGAAATTTCAAAAATTTGACTGCAGGTATTTCTGAACCTCCTCTAAAGACCACATAAATGAGCTGTGGATCTCTTTACACACCTCCCCCTCTTGCAGTTCAGTAGGTGAAATGAGTCTCAAGTGGCTCAGGCGCTTGTTAAAACCATGGTCTGGCAAGGGCTGGTGGAGAGCACAGGAAATGTAAGCCTGCTTTGCAGATGACTGTACTGGGGTTAGCCCAGTTGTTTTCTCAACACATCACCAAATCAGGGGAAGGTGTGCATGCCTAAAAAGTACAGGGCTGTGTGCTGTTCCAACACAAACACTGGCAAGAATTTCAATATGTGAACATGGCCAGGAATGAGGGAGCGATTTTATTTAGATGCACTATTTTTTTAACTGTACATTTACAACATTTAACTCTAAATATTCCCTTATGAAATAGCAAGTATTATGTTTAATGTGAAAGATGCCTATAGGTCATATGTTATCTCTTCAGTGCCTTACATTTTTTTCCTAGTAAAGCTGCAGTTATATTAGTATATTTCAAGTATTACAATGTATCTAAGTACAATATCATCGAACAAAGTGCTACCGCTGAAACAGAATTGAGAAATACGAGTGGACTCAGTTTAGCTACAGGTTATTACTGCAAAACTATTTGGTTTGGTTTTTTGTTTGTTTGTTTTTGTTTTGTTTGTTTTTTAAACTATGATATGTGATATTTTGCCCCTGCACTTAACTGAAATTATTAGAGGTGATTCAAAACTGGTTCTTCACTGAAACAAGTGAACGGCATTTGTGAAAGGATGTTTCAGAGATGAGAGAAAGAGGCAAAGAGGCTGAAAAGGAAGTGGAATTTGCAGGGAAATTTTTCAATTTCTCGGGAAGACTTAAAGTTGCGGATTTTCTGCGTTTGCTGGATTAGCATTAATTTTCACTTACGCTCTTCCTAGACCACTTACACCAGAGCACCAGCACAGCGCAGGCTGAATTGCCAAGCCACAACAGTTCCTGCTCCCCATCCGCGGGAGCCACTGTCAGTCGCGCGGCGGGTCCTGCCGAATTCCCAAGGGAGGGTGGTTCGGCGGGATCCACTGTAGACCACCGCGGGCCGTGCTGCAGGAGAGCGGCGGGAGGTTCGCGCTGTCCCCGCCGACACGGTCAGTGGGACATGGCCCCTCTCCAGGGCAGCGCTCTGGGGCCGGGCTCCCCGGGGGGCTGCGCCGTGCGGGCGCAGGTGAGCGGTGTCACGGCCAGCTCCGCTGTGCCGAGGAGCTGCTGGACCGGCGGCCACCGCCGCTCTGGGCAGGGCCGGCCGGGCGCCGGCGGGGGCGGCGCGGAGGGGGCACCGAGCGCCCCAGGGGAGGCGAGCGGAGCCCGCCGCCCTCCCACCTCCCGCCCCTTCCCGCCGGCCGGGCACAGCTGCGCCGGCTGCCGCGCCGCAAACTTTCCTGCTCCCGCTCCGGGCTGCGCTTCGCCTGCGGCGCGGCGGGCGGCAGCGGCTGGCAGAGACCCCTCGGTGCCGGGGCGCGCAGGGGAGCGGCCCCGCTGCGCTGCCCGGGGGACGCGGAGCTCCGAGGAGACCCCCGAGCCGCGGTCCCGTGCGGCGGCGGCGGCTGGCCAGGGGGAGCAGCGCCTCGGCCGCGGGACAACATGAGCCAGGCACAGCCCTACGGCCCGCGGAAGAGCAGCTCCCCCGCGCCGGGGACGCGGCGGAACGACAGCCAGGACTACCTGCTGCTGGATGCGGAGCCGTGCGAGGAGAGCGCCCTGCCGCCCTACGCCTTCTACCCCGTGTAAGTCCCGCCGGCCGGAGCCGGGCATCCCTCCCTCTCTCCCTCCGCGGGCTCGGAGCTCTGCGCTGCCTCCCGCGGGAAATGGGGGAGGCGGCGGCGGGACCGGTGGTGCCCGGCGGGGGGCACGGCGCGGGGCTGGGGCTGGGGCTGAGCCCGCGGCAGGCACCTGTCATCTTCCCTTCCCCTCTCCGGAGGACGAGCGGGGTGTTTGTGTTTGGGAAAGGCGGAGGAGCAGCGCGGGCACCGCCGTGCCCAGCTGGCACCTGTGTCCGTCCTCTGCGCAGCCCGTGGTGCCTGCCCCGCTGTAAGGGATGCGAAGGGTGGCTTGGGTTCAGCTGTGGAGAGTGGGGCGAGAGACGTCGGTTGTACATAAACCCAGTAGATACCGTCAGTTTTAATATAATTACAGAAATTTTACTTCCTGCAATCGTTTGCTCCCACTGAGAGAGCTCACTTTGCAAGTGTGTGCATGAACCCGTCCTCCCTCCATTACTGCATTTTGTCAGTCATGTAGTCTCACATAATTTGATTATGTCGGTTTTGGTAGGTACTTATCATTTAAAGCAGAGTATAAGAACATATGCAATAAAAGCTAAATTACATAAAAATAAATTACAAAGGTTCCACAAACGGCAGTTTTTTTAACATCCAGGTCACTTGATATTCAGTGTTGACAGTGTCCTTCTGGTTATTTGTGGTCAGCATGGCTCCTGTTAATGTTGTTAATGTTAACTCCACTTGTTAATGCTTCTGAGGAGAAGCTATCCCACAGAGGGGGAAAATGGGTATTAAGCAATGCAAGATGAGTCCTAAAATCTCAGATGATTACCAGAAGATGTGTACTTTGTTTTGTACAAATTGTATTTTGTCGCTTAACTGGGAAATTTCTATTATCATTCTCTCTAATACTTGCTGTTTTATCTTGGAGCAACTTATCAGCCTCTTGCCAACTACCTGGGTATAGGAAAGGAAAAAAGCAATGAAACTGGGAACACTCACAGTGTTTGAATAAGAACAGCTAAGAACAACCAGAGTTTTCAGAATTCACTGCTGTTATTGCTAATCCTAAGTGTCTTTGTGGATCACTAATTCACGGTATGCATGTAGCTATAACATGGCACACTGGACTTAAACCTCATCTCAAAATACATGAACGCACCTGTTTAATGAATCCTTTCAGAAGAAAAAACCTTATGATGGTTAGTTCAGAGATTGGTTCTCACTAGTTGACTTCAGCTTTGAACTAATATGGCAATTCTGAAGTTCCTTTGCCATTTACTCATTCAGAATGGTTGTGCAGCTGTGAAAGGATAGATTGCATAAGTGTTTCAAAGCCTCTCTTCCAACAAAATTCCACAAGTCTGTGGAGTGCTGCTGTCTCTACTTCAGGAGTATAAGCTCTTGGTCCAGCACATTCCCAGTGTGGAGATTGCCTCTCATCATCTCACAGTGGCCCTAAGGAAAGCCTACAGCCTAATCAAGTTGCTCTATAGAAAAAGGGTAGCACTAAACACAGGAAATTATCTCCAGTTATGTCAAATCAGGGCCTTAAATGACTGCTCTTGTGGTACAGGTAGGTCCAGTACCTTGGAGTGCCTCATGGATAGATGTTTCCCATCAGTTTTTGAGAGAATAGACAGAAGCTACCTGATATCCTTAGAGGGTGTTAATTTGAGAAATGTGCCTCTTCTCAAATTTATATAATCACTACTTAAAAAGGGTGCTTTAATAGGCAGTGCTTTTTTTCCCCTGCATGTGAGGTGTGGAGAAGCTGTCCTTTGGGGTTTCTCTGGATATGGAAAAGAGCCACTTCACAGACATCCATAGGCAATGCCTACATGTGGCTGCTGCCAGGACTTCCTTGGCTGGCAGGGAATGAATGCAGTGAGGGAATAGGCTCCTCCAGGATATGGTGATTACCAAGCACAGTTTTGAATTTTGCTACCTAAATTCCACCTACATCACATTTGAAGTACATTTTGCAGATCTGTCTTTTCAGCCAGAAGACATTAGTTTTGTTAGTGGCCTTCACAAGGCCAAAAATGGTCATTACTGATGGGCAATGTTTAGGATATAATCTTTTTTACTCTTTATCATGTACATTCAGTAATAACACTTTTATCTACTTTTTTTTTAAAATATTCAAATTACCAGTATTTCCTGATGTTATTAAGGTGATTAATGCAGAGAACAGAACAGTAATGCAGAGTACAGCTGACATCCAAAAAAAGCTGAGTTGTGCCTCCTTTTAAACACTGCTGAGAGGGTAACATGCTTACTGGTGTAATATGGCATGTGACTATTGCTTGAGAAGTAGTTTGGTACTAAGGAATAGTTTTTCTCAAGTGGTGATTTACTGCTAATGCTGACTGGATGTGTTGTTTGTAGAATATGTTTTTCATGTCTTGTTTTGTGACTGTCATTAAGTGATGTAGTGGCTGGATAATAATAAACACCCAAACCATTTGTAGAGAATCATTTCCTGTAGTTTTAGCTCCTCTTTTTGGAGAATAGCTCTATTGTGTCCAAGGTAGCTGCGACCTTTGTTGCAAACAAGACTTCAAGAAGGTACCTTGAGCTCGTCAGCTGTGCCAAGAAGGGTCACACTGTCTTGTAGCAGTGGATAGAAGGTTTTTACCTTTATTTCTTGTATGGTACAGAGCAAAATTCTAATGGGATTTTGTGCTGAAAAATCTTGCTTTTCTTTTGAATTCAGAACCTTTTATAAGAAAACCACAATTTGGGCAATCTGTAGAATTCTTATTAAGAATTTAATAATTATTTGTTAGATGCAAGTAAACACTTTCTTTCTAATAGTCCTCTTCCATCTTGTCATCAAATCTTACCTCTTATGTATCAAAAAATATGTTGCAAAATACATGTCAGAAGATTGACTCCTGAAATGCAGAAATGTGGATATGTTTTTTTTTCCCCTCTTGTACAAGTATTTCATTGGCAAAGAGCCCCATTTTGAGATTTAAAACATAATGTAAAGTGCACTTTAAGGTCTAACCCCTTGTGCTGATGTGCAGTGGGATTTGAAAGTGAGAGCACTTCTATGTAAACTTCCCTGCTGAAAAAATGTTATTGAAGAACAGATTGTCAGTGTACAGAACTAGTGAGAAGACACTAATTCAGACATCTGCTTATACTGCTTATTTATACTTTGAAGTATTTTGTATTGTGAAAAATAAATGTTTTCTTATATATGTGAGGGGGGATAATTGTGTATTAAAATGTCAGTTGTAAAGTAAATGAGGCATACAAATTATCAGATGAAAACAGGGGAAAAAAGGTTCTGTTATGAATAACTGTCTTGAGGCATAGATTATTCCTCAGCTTTTGTGGTTTTCTGATCAAGTGTTTCTTGGCATTATCAAACCTAGTACATCTAAGACCTATTGTTTGTTAAATAATATATTTCATTATTTCTTTCCAGCCTGCAATATAACAGTGTCAGCTATTGACATAACATAATTTTTATCTCTAGTCCCAACTGTCTTGATTGAAATGACCTGTAATATTATCTTCCAGAATCTTCATTAGACATAATCTCTTCAGGGAGTACTGTATAATGTGGCAGCTGTGTTTCAGATTGCCAGTCTCTTTGCTGAGATGCTTTGTCTCCTGAAAATATGTTGCACTAGTTTTGTTGAGATCAAAAAGGTAAAAGAGTTGATATGGAGGGGGGTAATTTCCTTTTATAACCTAATGTATGGAACACTTTCCTGTAATTTAGGTTTGATGGATCTACTTCATACTGGGGACTGGAAAAAAAAAAATCATGTCTGAATCTCTCATATTCTGGATGACTGAATGTAGTCCCTGAGGTCTTGAGTAAAAGAATTCCACCATTATTTCCAAGCCCCAGAACATCCAGCTTTTGGTTTGCTCTGCATATCCTGCCAGTATGAAGAAGAGAATGCTTCACTTTCAACGCTAAGCATATCTTTATTTCAGTTAGGCTTTTTTTCCCCACATATGTTAATTTCTGGTGAAGGCTTGTGGAATTTCTTGGGTTTGGTTGTTAGGCATTTCTGTGTTCATTGTGAACACTCACTAATTTAACAGTGAACGTCTTTGGTCAGCTACGATATGTGAACAGTTCCCTATGCTAACACTTCATTAGCAATGCTTGAGCAGTTGCAATATATCTGTAAGTTTATTTATACCCTAGCTCTTACATAGTTACCAAACAAATGAAAGTCACCTCCCTATGGGACCTAATTTTATAAAACTGGAAGATTTCCATGAAAATATAAGTAATTTATTAAATTTACACAAGGAAGGTAAGGTAGTGATTAAGAAATGTGTGGGATGGGATACTTTTCATTGTAAATGTTAATAACAAAAATGCTCTTTGTCAAACACTCTCCCAGCAGCATTTGCCACCACAGAAGCTGAGGGCTGTAATAACTGGCTACTTGAAGAATTCCTGCCAACTATTGATATCCCCAAATAAAGGCAACTTGGCACGGTGGGTCTGCGTCATCAAATTGTGTTAGACTTCCCAGCTTTGCAAACATGAGCAAAAGAAAATTCTGGCACTTAAACTGTATTCATCAAATCCTTTATAACTTGGTTTCATACTTCAGGCTGTTATGCAGTCCAGGCAATGACATGGCAAAAAGCTTCAAACTTAAAGTGCATGCAATGAGTCTTACATCCATGTTTGTGCACATAGCTGTGAGTGTAGCCACTCACACACAGGGTCTACTCAATGGAAGGCTTAAAGGATTTGCTTTGATAAGCAGTATTTAAATGTAAGTTTAGATAATTAAATGTGGGCAAAAAGCCTAATGGTAATTAAATGACATGCAGTTTTCTACTGAATGGATTAACATTTCTATCTTGCAGTGGAATGACAAATACTCAAGCAAGTATACTATTTTTAGTGAAATAAGTTGTGGAGTATAATGTGAAGATGACTGAATGAAATCTGGGTTTATTTTCTCTATCCATTTCTATACAACTGCAGTTTTTCCTACCATTAGTACAATTGTCAGCACGGCTTAATTGTAACCCCCCCAGCCTAATATGTTTAAATAAATATTTGTCACTATTAGGGGTGGGGTGGGGAAGCAGGCTTTGGCACTAGTAAGGAAATGTGAGATTTAGTACGAGAACCATAAGTAAGTGAAGCATCACGTATTGTCATTTTTAGGTGTGTTCTCAAAGCTATGTGGGAACTGTGAATAACTTGTTTTCTGCGAGAGTTGAATGTAACTTCCTTTTATTTAAAAAAAGTTACTGATCTAAACAAAATGCCAGTATTGTAGATGTGGATTTACTGAGTGAAAACTTCATTGTGGATGGGCCACTTTTTTAATGTGGAATTGTAGTGATGAAATAAGAAATGAAAAATAGTAATAGTAATAATAGTAAAAGTGAATCACGAAGAAGCAGATGTGATGCCCACCTCGTTGCTCAAACATTCCTTCAGTAGTGTTCTTAGTCATAACACTGTTCTCCTTGAGAAGTCATTAATTAAAAACAAAACGAACCTTGCCCACTGCCAGCTCAGAATAACATGACTGGAGTACTTTTTTGTCCTTAAAACTTGATTAAATACTGGTTTTGATGCCAGTATTTACTTTATTGAAGAGATTAAAGAACTGAGGATATTTAAAAAAATATTTAGTATCTGTGAGGCCTTACTATGCAGGTAGAAGAAGGATCATAAACCAAAAGATTATGGTTGATTGACAGAAAACGGAATACAGATCAGAAGGTCTGATGCTGCTGCAGCACTAACAATTTTGCAGAATATTCAGTCCAGAGGTCTTTTATGAAGTTTTGTGCTTTGTTACAAAATCATAGACTCATAGAATGGTTTGAGTTTGAAGGGACCTTAAAGATCATTTAGTTCCAACCCTTCTGCCACCCACTAGATCAGGTTGCTCAGGGCCCCATCCAGCTTGGCCTTGGATACTTCCAGGGATGGGGCATCCACAGCTTCTCTGGTCAGCCTGTTCTAGTGCCTCAATACCCTCTGAGTAAAGAATTTCTTCCTAACAGCTAATCTAAAATCTCTCCTGTTTTAGTTTAAAGCCATTCCCTCTTGTCCTATCACTATCTGCATGTGTCAAAAATCATGGTCCCTTGTTTTCATAAACCCCCTTTAAGTACTGGAAGGCCTCAATGAGGTCTCCCTGGAGGTGCCTATTCTCCGGGCTCAACAACCCTAACTCTCAGTCTGTGTTTGTAGCTGATGTGCTCCAGCCTGCTGATCATTTTCGTGGCCTCCTCTGGACCTGCTCTAAGAGGTCCAAGTAATTCTTGTGCTGAGGACTCCAGACCTGGATGCAGCACCTGCTGGCCATGCAAATCTTGAAAAAACCAGTGGATCTCTTACAAGTGGCACCTCATATTCTTTTGATTTAAGTCCTGGTCTGTTGGAGGGCCTGCAAGTTATGCTGGATGGCCCAGGCTTTCAGCAGGTTCAGATTACAAACTGACTCAGTTGTAAGTGACCCCCAGCAGCAGCAGCCCCTCCTGACCTTGTGCACAGATCTGAGCTTGGCCCAGTTGTGGTACACCAATAGATGTGCACATTTCAGGTTGTAGTCTCTGAGCTGCACAGAAGACCTCATATATTTCCAATCAGGGCAAACTGCTATACGGTTGAATTGCTTTTGAAAAGAGAGAACCTTGATTTCCCCATAGCACATAGGGACCCATCGCATCCAAGAAGGCAGTGCCTGACTTGGAGCTGCACAGTAACTGGCCTGAGACCAAGGAGTCATTGGAAAGACTTGGCAACCACAACTGTCTTGTTTCCTCCTCAAACATTATTTTAAGCTGATCAGCTTAACTAGCAAATAGGTATGTGCCCAGCAGACTGAAGGGGTGGACTACTGAGCTGGTCCATTGCCTCCTACTGTCTGCTGTCAACACTGGTGTTAGTTCAGATGGATGCTTGGTTGTGCTGATTTTCCTCCTGGCCCAGTCTGGATTTCTCCTGTTGTGCTCCTGATTTACATTTTCTTTCTCTTCAGTAAACTATTTGGCTGGTCTGCATATTTCAGGTTTTCTAGTCATGACTTTTCTCCCCTTATTTAGAATGGATAGCCAAGTCAAACTGGTAAACTTTGTTAGTCCTGCTCTGTGCTCAGTGTATGTACACAGAGTCTTAGGCCTGCCAAGTGGTAATAACCCAATACTTGGAGCTTTTTGTAAGGCTCTTGAAGTGCATTGCAAAAAGCCATATTTCACACAGTCCAGGTGTCAGCCTTCCAGCTGCTGAGTGCTTGGCAGCTGAGAGCGGTTCTTACAACAGCAATGCTTTAAATCATGGATTGCATCAGTCAAACACCTCTACAGCACCTGGCATGTCACGGGAATGTAACAGCGGTACCACCAGTGTGAATCCAGGAAATAGTTTTAACTGAGGTGCATCTTGTGGGAGGATACTT
Organism: Empidonax traillii; assembly: GCF_003031625.1. Taxonomy (NCBI): domain Eukaryota; kingdom Metazoa; phylum Chordata; class Aves; order Passeriformes; family Tyrannidae; genus Empidonax; species Empidonax traillii. The sequence goes on along the minus strand of NW_020955899.1, from coordinate 534,854 downwards.
GGGAAACTGGCCATGAAACTTGGAAGGTCTGTGCCACTGAGACACGTGCTGTGAATGTCACAATTTCTATGCTAATTGTGGTGTGGGAAGGTGCATTCCTTTCGCCATGTGCCCACGCCCAAGTAGAATGTAGCAGAATCCCACTTACAAGTCAGAACTTGTGTTGGGGACAGTGTCTGATATGTCTGATCACTTAGCAATGGGCATCTGTCACACATGGAACAACAGAGCTTGAGAGAAAAATAGTTTTTAATGTGCAAGTCCTACCACACAGATAGCTTAGTGCCATGGATAATTCAGGTATTAGTTAAAATAATGGATTTTATGGTTTTTTCTAAGCATTTGCAGTATGTGCCAATGTTTACAGTCATGAGTTTCTAACCGTGTTTAGTGATTTATTTGGGATCAGAACCATTGTATTGATGATTTTTTTTTCTTGATAATTCTTTCAGAAAAAACAGTAAACTTCTATAAGAATTGTTCCTAACTAACTGTTTTTCATGACTGAAGACTATAAATCAAATTTCCCTTCTGTTTTTCAATGCAATTTTTGACTTTCTATACTAGTTTAATTCCACTCTGCTAATTTTTAGGTTTCTGCTTTACCTCCTTAAGCAAATATAAAATTACTTTCAATTTTCAAGTGTTTTAAAATTTTTCCTAATGAAATATCACATGTACTAGAAATTTCTAATTTATTACCTGCACTTGCTAAGTTTTTTTGATTATACATGATTTGAAAATATGTCTCATTTGTTTTTTACTTTCTGGTTTTATTAATTTATAGTTAATTCCAGTAGAACTACAATGATCCAAACATAATAAGTACAGAAAGATTTTGAAATGGTAATTGAAAGGTTATAGAGCTTTATTGGGAGACACTCCGCAGGAGCGGAGTTTTTAAAAGTTAATATGAATGTATATTATACTAATGATGCTTATTCAAAGAGAAATCCTGTGCTCTGAGAACTCTCAAGCATCTCTGAACCCTGAAGGATGAATCTGTATGCTTGTGGATCTACCTGCACCATGTCCACTGCCTGTGTTTTGCTTTCCTCTGCCCTGTAGGAGCACATAGACTAGGGTGGTCGCTCAGAGGACTGAGGTTATGCATAGGATCATCTTGGTCTGATGGTGAGTGAATTACCTAATTAGCTTGACAAATCAGATGCAGAGGACAGGCTAGGGAAAGGCCTTTCTCCTTAAGTGAAGAAATCCAAGCTAAAAATGCAGCAACTGTTGACAAAAAGAAAGCCTAAATGCAGTAGTGCTTAAAAACTTAACTAATATGACTTATTTTCAAGTAGTGGGCATGGATGAAACTTTCAGGGATACTAGATGTTTTTATATGGCTTTATGTTGGTGTTGTCACATCAGGATCTTAAAAACTAAAACACAACATCAAAATCTTTAGAAAGCTTGGGCTGTAATCTGTATAACTATTCAAGTCCCTTGGATGTTGGTGAGGCTGAGAGTCTCTAACAGCCTCTCACTGACAAGGGAAGACTAAGGAGTTACAGCAATATGGCAGATATGGTGGAGCAAGAATAGAAATATCTTGAACTGACATCTAAGCAACAAATAAAACAACTAAAAATTAGGAGGGGAAAGAGACTTACGTTTCTGAAGATACAGTCTGTAGTACTGGAAACATTTTGTAGGACACTGCTAACAAAAAAGCCAGCAATAGCAATATCTCCAGAAGATCTGCAGAATGAATGTTGCCCATGATACAAAGCTGTAGAAGTTGGTGTTCTCCACGTTTCTTCAGAAAGGAATTTTAGAGGTTTAAATCATTTAGCAACATCTGATATGAACACACAGCAAATGATGTGATAGTGCAATTTCAACACTGCTTTGTATGATAAAATAATAATGATCTTACCTAACAAGTTGATATATAAAATATACAGAGGGATTTCTTGCCCCGCAGCTGCTTCCATCCCAGAATCAACAACAGCGTTTAATGCCTAACAGGAAGAGTAACTTAAAAAAATAATCTAGACAGGGATTTAAAGAGACAACAAGACTAATGCCTCTCGTCCTACAAAGCTGTCTGAGGATCTTTCATGACCTCCCTCATAGGTTTCTATGTTACTGATTTTACATCAAATCTAAAAAACAGCAAAAATTTCACTAGTTATCAGTGACAGCATTGATAGTGCTTTAAAGAGAAGGGATACCCTTTGTGGATTATCTAGTTTCATGCAAGATGACATGACTCCGTGGATGAACGAAGAAGGTGCTGCTGGCAGCACTGCTGGGTATCTGTGTGCCTTTTTCAACCTCTGTCCATGACAAGAGTTCTTACTCCCTGCATAAAGGTATTGATATCTCCAGAGGGTCAGAAAAGGCATGGAGGTACACATCAAGGAGAAGGGGAAATAGAGAGACTCGCTGCAGGAGGTTATGGTGCAGTTCCTGTCTGTATTTCCTTTTCAATGGAACTTGAGTAGGGGTGGGAGGGATGGTGCATGTCCACATTTCACCCCAAGGAGAGCGTTCATGGATGTATGCAGGAAGATGCAGGAACTTAGGAGCACTTCTGTTATTGATGGTGTGTGCTCCTGATTATTTCATATTCCTAAGTTCACCAGTTCCTGATTTCATGAGCTTGAACTTCTAGATCAGGTTGTAGGTATTCCATATTGTGGATAAAGCATAGTAGGATTGATAGAAACTCCACATCCATCCATGGTTTGTTTTCAAATCCTTTATACTTTAGTAAAAAGTTTCAGGAACTTTACAGTTTTCTTTTGCTTTCGATTTAGGCACAGTATTTCAGTTTGGAAAATAGAAATCTTGCTGGTGCCTGCTTTTATCTCAGAAGGGATCTTCAGGCTTTTAGTTAAAGGTTGCTGCTCTTGAGGCAGGAGTGGCAGCAAATGTAGGAGATGCCAAGAGATTTGTCTGAAACAAAACATCCATCCTGACCTTGTGGTCTGGGCTCCTTCTCTATTACATGAAAGGGACAAGCCTCTTCAGATCTCTTTAGGACTAGGTGAATAAAGCCATACAGGTGAATAAAATATTGTGGAAAGAGTGTCGATGAATGGCAAATCTATATTGCTCAACATCCAGATGCTCTGGTGCTGACTTAGTGGAATTCATGTTCATATGCCTGTGGAGGATGTTATCCTCAGTCTTCATATTCCTGAATGTATATTTTGTCCTGTCTTTCACTGTTTCTGTTGTAGTGTAGCTCAATGATTTATAAGTTAAGTATGGAAGATAATCTGTTGAAGGACTATGAAAATGAGAAATATACAGTGAAAATCAGCATGTGTTATTTGATTTAAGCTGAATTCTGACAGACATATATTTATATAGAATGATTTTCTGACCTTGGACTACTGAACTATACAACATTTGGACTTATGTTTTTTTTTGAGAGGAGAGAGTTAAGAGGAATACTTTGTGTGTTAATCATCTAGTCTTCTGTACTGCATTAGCAAGCAAAGGAAGGAAGAAGAATGTGATATAAATGTAGACCCAAATGGCTTTATCTTTTGACAAAAGTAATTTTGTTTCTAATTCATATTCAAATTTGAGCCAAGCAATTAATGCATAGTTTTCCATTTTTACTAAAAGCTTTACTTACAATTTGCAAAAGTATTGGATCTGATTTTTTGAAAAGAAATAAATCATAATGGTAGATTCCATAACCATCACAAAAGATTTTGTAAACTTTTGGATATTCTTTCCTGATTTTCCAGTTGGTTGTGATCAATAAAGCAGTATTGTTAATGGTGATGTAATTTTGTCTCAAAATAGAATTTCTTTAATTCAGCTGTTTCCTAATACTCTGTGATGTCAGGTTGCGTTCTTCTGTCTTGAGTTCCATAAGTGGCTTGTTGACATCACCTTTCATTAATTTAATGCTTCTGCAGTCTGCATTCAGGCTAGTGCAAGTTGAAGTTGAGAATGTACTTCGAATGTAAGCAAGATTTTGCTCTGCAATTATTTAAAATTGTAAAACAATA
>NW_020955899.1:454479-530084 GCF_003031625.1 Empidonax traillii | reverse complement strand
TCTGTGATGTCAGGTTGCGTTCTTCTGTCTTGAGTTCCATAAGTGGCTTGTTGACATCACCTTTCATTAATTTAATGCTTCTGCAGTCTGCATTCAGGCTAGTGCAAGTTGAAGTTGAGAATGTACTTCGAATGTAAGCAAGATTTTGCTCTGCAATTATTTAAAATTGTAAAACAATAATTGCATAAAATTTGCATTAAGTTTGCATAAACCCCAGGAATATTTCTGTTCAGGAATTAATTAAAATCTTAATTTTCAATGTCTTGGTGACCTGACTGTTCATACAAAATTGTTTTCTTCCATTAATAAATTATTTACATGTATACAGGTTTTGGTTTTTTTCCATAGTGGCTGGTGGCAGTCCATGGAGTTTAAGGAAGGATCCTACCCACTACTAATCAAAGGAGTAGCATAATGTTTTTTCCTCAGGCCTGAAAGACACCAAAGATAAGAGAGAAAGTAGGGATGTACAAAATAAGAATGCTATTTTTTTCCGCCTGTCTCCCAGTCATCAATCAACAGTTTTCTAAATATTCAAGGTAATTTCCAGAAAAAGCAAAACCATATGAGTCTGCTGCTGTATATTCTCATGCATTGGAGCTGGATGTCACAGAGTGGGGGAGAGAGGCAGTGAAACTATTTTCATGACACATTTCAAATGCAGCACTTAGAGAAATGATATGTTGACTAGACTAATTGTATATCCCAGAATATTATTTCTGCATGAGAGCATGATTCTCTGTTCCTCACACTTCTGCACTTACTGCTGCTGCACTTACTGCTGCTCCAGAGAGTACACAGTATAACACTTACAAGAGGATCATGAGAGGAAAAACCCAACTTCTAAGTAAACAAAAATTGTAAGTAAAACCCTGAAAGTGTGTGTTTGTCTTCTTTTTTCTTCCTTTATTTCTTTATTTCTTTATTTATTTATTTATTTATTTATTTTTATTTTTTCCTCTTTCCCTCCTTCTAGGATGTTACCTTACAGGCTTGGCAAAGCAGAACAGTTTCATTTTTTTGATAGAGAAAATATATGAAGGCTGTGTTCCCATTTCCCAACTCCTATGTAAAAATGAAAGCTGAGTTAAGTTTGGAATTTCAGTTCACGTAAAATGTTATTGGTTTTGTAACTGTTTTCATGGTTAAAAAAATTAGTATTTCAATTTTTTTTTCCAAATAAGTTTTGACAGTGCTGTTCTCAGAAGTATTCACCTTTTACTTTTTGATCAAAAGCGTTTAAATATTTCTGAAGTAAGAATGTTTACATTTGGCTTGTTGAAGCCACCATAGATCATACATGAATCAATTCAATGTTAACTGCTTTTGAATTCCCCCTTGGATGGTTGTATAGCGGACAGTCTCAGCTCTTTGCTGATCTCTTTCCTGCAATGTGTACATGACTTGACTCCCTTGGCAGTCAACAGTATTCAGGGTGTATCTGCTTGTTTGTGTTCAGCTGATGATGTTCTCCCAAGAGACCAGCTCAGGCAAAGCAGTTGTGACCAAAACTACAATTCTGTCTTCTTTCAGTAGGAAAATATAACTGATTGTACTGTGGAGCTGATGCAAAGGAGTACATTTCATTTTGAGTTACAAAACAACCGTATGAATGCTTTCTTTTCCTCTAAACCATGATAGTTTGGATTCAAGTAACAGAGCTTCCCCTTCTCTGCTTCATTTTAATGTATTTGGTTAGAATTTTATAAGTGAAGTTAAACCGTTAGACAAGCAAGAAGAATTCCACATGAAAGTTCTTTGATGTTCAGAACCTGCATTCACCACCAAATAAATGAAAAGACCACTTTGATTCTCATTTTCCCCCTGATTTAGTGTATTTCTCCACTAGAAAAGTTTCCTTCCATCCCAAAGAACTGCTGTTGGATGGGTCCTAACTCTGCTAGTGTACATACAATTCTATGCTAAAAAATACTGTGCATTGTTATTCTGCTTTGGTTCATTGGATTCTCTGGATGTTAGAATCATTATTCTTTATTACTTAACACTACGTAATTAAAAAAAAGTTTTAATTCAATTATAGTTCTCTGGAGTATGTTGCAAAACCAGTATAATTTGCTAGTAAGTAGAACTATGTGAAAACTGGTTTTGCTTGGTATTTACATTACATTTGAATGTCAGTGCTCCAAAATCTGTGTTTATGTGTCAGTTTGAATAAATACCCCTTAGAAAGATTTCTCATTTCACCATAGGGAATTACTTAGTGGTAAGGTACCTTTGTGGGGTATCAAAGACCAAATTGCACGACCTGTTTCAAGTCAGTAAGAACAGAAATCTCAATCCACAACTGCTACCTGCCGGAAAAATGTCGGCAAGTCAGAACCGTTCTTCTGCCTGCTTCTTACATTTTTTTTCCTTGAAGATAAGGCTCTCAAAGTTTTCTCTGCATGTTCTGAAACTTTATTTTTACCCTGTGAAAGTGAACCCCTTAATTTCATTTTAGCTATAATAACAGCCTTAGTCAAGTGATTGTAAAAGCTTCTCTGTGTTATTCTATTATTAATACCTAACTGGAGAGCAACAACAGCTAATGATATTGTCACATATACTAACTAGCTCATGGATTTCTTCTGTTCTGTGGGATCAGACGTAACATGGTGTTCAGTGGAGGCCAGGGCTTTTTAATCTCTTTTGAGTGGTGGGGGGTGGAGAAGGTTCTTTAAATTTTAAAAATGTCACAGGAAAATATTCTGCAATTATGAAGTAACAGTAACTGTTAAAGGTCTCATTTTATGTCTTTGATCTATCAAATCAGATCACATATCTCTTTTACGTTGTGCCATATAATGAAATCACCATTACATGTTGTGTCTGAGAAAGGCAAATGATCTATTCCTGATGGAATTGCGTGAGTTGCCACCAATTCTATTTTCACTGAAGGTGTCACTGAGGTCATGGTACCAAGTACTTTCTTTGTGCATAGCAGGGAACAATAAACACAATTGTTTCCTTGTTCTTACAAAGTAATTAATTTTTAATAACAATAATGAAAAATATTAGAAGTAAACCAAAGTAATTCCTTTTTTTACATTGTTTTCCCTTTTATGTAAGCACACATTGAAATGCTAAGCTCTTGAGCAGGAGCTCTTCTTTATCCTGAAGTTATATTGCACCAATTTATTTGGAATTTGCACGTGTGTGTGTGTGTGTGTAGAAAGCATATTTCTTCAACCCACTTTGCAACAGATAGTGCAGAAATAACTCTGCTTCCTCCTTTTTCATGGAATTCAGTTCCATCTTTTTAAACTCTTCTTAGTTTTCTTCTGAGTCATAGCATTCATGTTCTTTTTGTTGAATACCACTTTGTTTTTTAAGCAGTTTTAAAGTATAGATAGGCACATTTCGTTTCCCCACAAACAGAGGGGGAAAAAAAATTATCTGTTGCACATGAACACCATTTATTGTACAAATCTTTATCTAGGAAGGGCAAATTTATTTAGATCTAGAGTTCTCTTTGAAGTTGTTAAAAAACAGAATTGGTAGGTAGTGCCAGCACTTTGTCGTTGGTTGAGTTACAAATTCAGTGAATTTTTAATTTTGTAGAAATACATGGTTAGACCAAGATTCATATTAGGTGATGGACACATTTCATTGTGCTACAGAGTATAATGAATGAACAAATGGATACACGTTAAGTTCCTGAATCAGTCAAATATGACTGCTGGAATAATCTTACCCATGACCTTTTTTCAGTTTTATTTGATATATTATTGCATATCTGTGTTATGGGAAACACAGTTATCTCTAGGTTAATTACTGTCTTGCATATAGTTATACTCTCTTCTGCTTTTTTTCCAAAGGAGAGACTGCTTACTGTTCATTCTTCCTCAGGTGCCGAGCAGAAAATGTACATGCTGCTTCTGCAGAAGGGAGTTCTCTGTCACTAGACCCTAATCATCCATCCAGTTCCAATAGGTTTTCCTGTTGCTCTTTTCAGACTTTTTTAAAAGATCCTTAGTGCTTTTTCCTGGCAAGTGATTGCAAACATAAGGAAAGCAGTTGAGTGAGAGCATGGTGAGTTCAGCATTTTTCAAACAAGGTGCTACAGAGCTAAAGACACACATATTTACTGCTTGATCTTAAATCTGTTGTCTGGAAAGAAGAGAAGATTCTATGGTCTTTCTGTTGGCCAGGCTTATAAAGTTGAAGGGGAAAAGTGAGCGCTAGCAAGCATTGTCACAGATGGGTCTTGTTTGCAAGGCTGAAATCAGTTTTACTTCCTCTGTTTCACTGTATTCCGGCTAATAATTTCATACTTTTTTATGGTTGCCAAAACCAAGTTGTTATGGTGAGAAAAAGAAAGAGCTCTGTAAAGCTGGCCTACTGCTGGTAAATCATGATATTAATAAGGCAGGCAGTTAAACAGTGTTTAAATATTGAAAAACCAGAATATGTTGAAGAGGCTGAGAACTGAAGAGTAAGACTTACAGCTTGTAAACTTTTTTTAAGAGCAATGTACTAAACATGTGACACCAGCAATCCAGCAATCCAGCAGAATGTCATAGAATCTAGTTTGACAAAAGCAACAGTAGCTTTATAATGCAAGTGATAAGATGAAAGATACCACAGTTCTACTTCTGGCTTGCCCAGTTTCTTCATTCTGCTTCATCACAGCTGCCAGCCAAAGCAATATTTGTGTCCAGGGAGGCAAAATCCCAAGCAGTGTTACAGAAGCTGCTGCCTTGTCTGAGGCTGTCTCTTAAGTGTGGGGGCTCCATTCAAGCAGAGTAGTTACTAATTTGTGACCAGGAGTGCATGAAAGAATTGTTGTTAGTAGTTTAAAAATGAGCAGACTACAAGGCACTTGATAACTATTAGTTTGTTTTGACAAATGTGATTCTATGGACTTAAATCACAGTTCTGTAAGCTTTTGAATTCGTCTGTACACAAAAGGTGTAGGGAGCAGTGTAAGTAATATGAAAATGTAAATTATTTAAGTGTACCCATGAATGTGTATTCAGCTTTAAGACCCCTCCAATTCAGAAAGGCACTTGACCTTGTGATTTTCTTAATGGCTGTTTTTAATGGAACTAAGGTGAAAAGCACAGTTTCTTTTATGAACTTAGAAATCAGTTACAGTAAAGTCAAAGAACCCATTCAGATTTTTTACTACTCTCATGCTTCTACAAAAATATTTTTTTTCTAGTTTCGGATGTGTAGTATATTAATTGTACAGACCTTAAACAAAAACATAGCTTTAAATATATTAAACCAATTTATTTAATTTTCCTAGTGCGTATATTATATCAGATTCCTGAACGTGATTCTGGCATTCTGTGCTCCTAAAATATTTTAATTATGCTGATATTTATTTTTTCTATCATTTATTATATTTGGAAGCAGTAAATTAAGTTTTGTGTACTATTTATTTGAACATTAATGAGTAATTTAATCAAGTTGATAATAATATAAATTAGAAATTTTGAAAGATGTAAAAATCTAGAGCATTTAACATTAATGAACAATATTCATATGACTTGATAGAAGAATGGGTAGGCATGGCAGTATTACACATATATTGAGCTAACCTGTTTTTTATGGGGATTTTATAAAGCATGTTATGAGGCTTTAATGTACTTGCCAGTTTTGCAGATTTAAGGGGGTTAAAACACGAGTTAATTTGCGTAAATAGAGATTGACAATTGATTTGGCGTAGGTGAGCAGTAGGACTTTTATCTGCTAAGAGGTTTTATTGATTGTAAAGTATTAGAATGAGAATTAATTTAACACTGATGCTTTCTTTTTGCTACCTGAGATGATTCAAACATGTCAGCACTGAGTAGTGGAGAATCACAATGTTTCCTGCCTAGCTGAAGAACAAGAAATTAAGAATAAGGACTGTTGATTACAGGAAAAAAATATCACCCACTCGATTATTTCAAAAAGCAAATGGGAGTATTTCAGCACTAAGAAGCAAACCTAGATATATCTGAGAAAGTCTTTAAAAACACAGTGTATCTTGGCAGTAGTCAAGCTGTTGAAGAATCTACGGCCAGAACTTCAGCTTTTCTTACAGAGAACAGTGGAGATGGGAACACCAGTGCTGTAGTTTTGTAGTTCTCCTGAAGTAGCCTTGAAATTTTTGTTCTATAGAGAAGTAAGTTTTACCTTAATTAAGCCATCTCGCATCTCTACAGTTTGTTTATTGCAGGTAAACTGGATTTGACTGGGTATTGCTGTACTAATGCAACACTTTCATTTTTAGTTATAAAAATAGTTATATTTTTTTTCTGCACTTCTCCAGATATTTAGTGGTTGACTTTTTCTTTTGCAGGCTGAAAGACTGTGTGAATTCTCGATTACCTGGATGACTTACATTCTTACTGATTAAACTGCCTTTTGTGTGTGTGTTGTGAGGGGTGTTGACTTTCAATTTGAGAACCTTAACAATTTGCATTTTTAGTAGTTAAGTGTGACTGGATGATTTCTAATTTGCAAAACTACAAAAATAACTTTTTGTCATCCACTTTCTTTAATGACAGTTCAGGCCTCTTTATGGTTATCTTTAGAGTTCCTGTCAATTTATAAAAACAGTTCTGTAGCATAATGTTACAGACGATGTCATCAATGCAATAAAGCGAGAAAGAGATGAATACTGCAGTCATAATGGGACATTTAGGTATGTCAGCATAACTGGGAAAAGATCAGTGGTTTTGCAACAGTTCACACCATCTGGAGATCACCCTTATTTATGGTATTTATGGCTCCATTCCCTGTGGGAAGGGAGCAGTGTTTGACAAGGTTTGTATAAATAGACAATACTGAGAAACATTTTAAGACCAACTTATTATGAAATTTAAAAAGCCATTTTTTTCATACATGCAAAGCCCTCTAATTAGTAGATTTATTTTAAAATGGTGAAGATTAGTCTTTCTGATTATGGATGTTCGTTTTGTAACACCACTTCTAGAATGAGTAACTTACTATATGGACAATTATAACTGCTGCAGAAATAAATGTCTTCAATGTTTTGTATCTGACATTGGATTTACAAGATTCTTTGACTTTTGAATGAATTTCCTAAGCTTCAAGGTTTGATAAAATTGCCTGTGTATGATTGTGGCAGTATGTTTTTATGTGCATCTGGTCAAAATTTATCCCAAAGTTAAAAATTGTAATTACTAGTCTGTCAGCAGCTCACTACTACTCACTTAGCTATATTTTTACAGTTACAAGTGTAATAACTTCAAGGAAAGTTAATGGTGACCTTCAAGTGTGAACAACACTGAAATTTTATTTTGAAGTTACATCTCAAGACACATAGTACAAATACAAGCTGGGAGCTTTCATTAGGGATTTCTGTACTGTGAGTTGATGTGATTTTGATTTTGGGGGTTTCTGAATCAGATAGAGACCATAATTTGTTTTTTTGCAAGAGGTGAAATTTTTCAACTCAGAGCAGATGTATACTCTGTGACAGCCTTCTCTATTATCTATGCTTTCTTTACTTTAAAATGTACATTTCAATATTACCAAAATTCCTGTTTGGGGTCTGAAGGCATCATCTCCCTTGACACAATAATTAGAAATGGAATAATGCTATATGAAGGTATCTTTCCATATTTGACATTTGCTTAAAGTTTACAATATTAACTGTACGTTGCAGGGAAACTGGGGCAACTTTTAATTAAAATAGGTTATCCTTCTCATGTTGGGAAGACCCAGGCTCTATATATGCCCACTGTAATACTGAGCAAAAGGTTTTTTTGCTGCCCAGTCAAGATGTTAGGTACAATATTTCTAAAGGAACTTCTTGGAAAACACTGGAAATACAATTGATATTTCAGGGAGTTTCAGAGCAGTTCTCTGATTTGAACTTCCATCATCACTGGACATCATTTTTGTTACCGCTTCCCTTAAACCCACAGGTTGCAGTGTATTATACATATTGTGCATATTATACATATTAATTGGACCATGGGAGTTACCCTGAGGTCTGTTCAAAAGCAGTAGAAAAAATACTAATTTTTAGTTCATAGTTTGCATCAACCTGAATGTAAAACTCTAAGATATCAAATAGTGCAGACTAGCTGAGCTGTACCCCAGGGGTTTCTGGTTCTGTTGGTTACAGTGTGTGGTCTAGCTCATTTGGAGCTAACCCTTGTCCACGTTGTACTTACTGTGTATATTTTATTTAGATAACTGCATAGAAATGCAGAGCACTGCATATCTCAGTGGTGGCGTAACACTCAAATGTATACATCACTTTTGTTTAAATTAATCTTTCAGGCAATTTCAATGGATTATCTGCACTTCTGTGAATTTATGCCCATTTCACAATAGAGAGGCTCTGTAATCTGTTCTTATATGGACACTGAAATGTCAAAGAGTCATGTAGAACACCCAGCTAGAGAACCCATTAAAATTAAAAGCTCTTTCAACTTGAAACAAGCTTGAACATTTTAAGCATGTTCAATAACTAGAAACTTATGAAATATGACCAATAAAAAATAAGCTACATTTCAGTCAGACAAACACTCAGAAGAATTAGAGGACTGTCTCTTAAAATGAAATTTTGTGTTTGTAGAGTTGATTCAAAGCATGTTTTAAAAGGAATAGGGAAAATATTAAAATAATATTTTTCAAAGGCTAACAGAAGCTTGCAATTTCTAAAGACAAATAATCTTCTCTTTCCCATTTCAGTTTTTAATAGATCTATCTAATAGGGGTGATATTTCATTACTGGTGAATGGTAGATATACCAATCCCATTTTAAGAACAGAACACAAAGTTTTAGACATAAAGTTGAAGAAATGAATAATTAGATAAAATGAAAGGTAGTAGCATTGCTGGCTACTACAAGATCAGTTGAATAACAAGGACAATAGAATTAATACACCCAAATTCAATAAAGCATTGGAAATAAAGTCGTGTGGGCATTTATTTTTTAAGTTAGGAAATATTGTTGCAATTGAAGAAATTGGTTTGGTGGAAAGCAATAGTGTGTTGAATTCTGATTTCCAAAGGTTTAACTTATACAGTTTTTCATGGTGTTACCTAGTTCAAGGAAATAGTTTTTCCTTTCATCTTTGAAGCACTGTGTATCTGAAAACTTTTTTTGCATAGTGGAATAAGAATAAACAATCCAGTTTCTTCAGTCTTTTGTCAAGAACTCTTTTCTTGACTTTTAATGATTTATTACCCCACATTTGCTGGTGATGATTGGGTCCATATTCAATCATTTGCAAAAGAAATTGCCTCTAAGAAACAGTTCCTGTTTCTTAAATTTCTTTACTTTCAAAATATACTTATTTATTTATTTTATGCGTGGAAAGGGAGCTGCCTTTATAATGGTAACTAGAACAGCTTTTGGAAACATTTCTGAATACCAGAATGCAGTTGTCTATAGTATTAAACTATTCATAGAGTCACCAAAACACAGAACAGCAGGAGCTGAAAGGAACCTGTTTAGATCATTTTGACCAAGTCTCTGCTCACAGAAGGTCCAACTATATCGTGTTGCACATGTTCAGCTGAGTTTGAACAATTTCAGTCGCTAGCAGTGGAGATTCCACAAATTATTTTGCCAGTCTGTGCCACAGGAAAGAATTTTTTTCTTTAAACCAAATCTGAATTTCCTATGTTGCATCTTCTGCTTATTGTGTCTTGTCCTTTCACTGTGCACTTCTGAGATGAGTCTGGCTTGGTTATCTTCAGAAAGCAGTAAGATCTTACCTCAGCTTTCTTCCCTTCAAGATGACTAAGCACAATTTCCTCAATCTCTTCTTTCATTTCTTGTATCCCAGCACCCTTGAGCACTTGCTGGACTTACCACATGTATGTTCATGTCTATTTTTGTCCTGGTGAGTCTAGAACTGGACACCATACTCCAGATGTACCCCACAGAGTCTCAACAGTGCCCAATGAAGGGGAAGGGTGACTTCTGTTGATTGCTGGTAGCACTGCTGCTGATGCAACGTTGTACGTGGTTGATTGTCTTTGCCACAGGGGCACATTGCTGAGTCTTCACCTTGAGGACCTTCAGATCCTTCATGAAAAGATGCAAATTCTCCAGTTGTCCTTCTACTTGTTGCATTGGTTATCTTGGACATAAGACTTTATAATTGCCTTTGCTGAAGTTTATGATGTTACATTTGACCCATTTCTGTGATTTACTCTTTGAATAGCAGCCCTGCCCTCCACTGTATTGCATGCTCCCACTATCTTCCTGAAGTTGTGCTCTATCTTGTCATCCACATCAAACATTAAACACTATTGTCACAGGTATTGTTCCAGGAGGGATCCAGTGGTGACCAGCTGTAGATGGACTTTGCAGTGCTTATCAGTACCTTTAGAGCCCAAATGACCTGGCACTTTTCTACCCATGTTACCATGTACCTTTCCAAATCATATCATTCCAATTTGTCTATCCCACTGTGAGGTCATATTGAAGACCTTGCTAAAATCAAGGTAAGTGATGCCATCACCTTAGTACAGTGAGCCCAATGTCTTGTCATAGAAGGCAGTCAAATTGTCAGGTGTGATTTACTATTTACTAAACTGATGCTGACTATTCCCAGTCCCCTTGTTATCCTTCACATGTGGAAAATATCTTCCAGGAGTATTTAGCACAAACTCCCTATGGTACTGAGATTGGGCTGATTTACATGAAGCTCTGCATAACCTACCTCTAGGGAAGCCCTTCTCTGAAAATGGATCCAACATTTTCTGCCTTCTAGTCATCAAGAATCAGGAAACTTTTGAAAGATAGTAGATGGCAATCTTTCAGTGGTGTTGGGAAGGTCCCTCATCAACTTTGCATATGTCTGATGTGATCAGTTGTACTGATAAGCGATTGGTCTAACTTAATCTTCGGGTAATGTAGATAATGTTTCATTCCCCTAGACTCTGATAGTTGGCTGAGGAGCCTGATGACAAACTTTGCCCTTGAAGGTTAAGAAAACACCAAGGACCTCTGACTCACTTATGCCACTAGTTTCACTGCCCCATTGAGTAATGGGCCTGTTTTCTCTTTAGCCTTCCTTTTGCCACATGGTATCTTTAAAAGCATTTATAGTTGCTTTTTATATCCTTTGCTAATTGTAACATTACACAAACTTTGGTTTACCTACCTCCATCCAGATGTGGTTGGACAGTATCTTTGTATTGAATCAAATAGCTTCTTCCTCATTCCATCATCCCTGTGCTTCCTTTTTACACCTGCACTCCAGGACATTGTTATTCATCCATGCTGGCCTCCTACAATGCTTGTTTGACTTTTGGTATATCACAAAGGGCTGTTCTCATGCTTTTGAGGAGGGTGTCCTGAAGACCAAGTTCTCCTTTACTTTTTGCCCTTCTAGAGGATGCTGCTGAGCAGGTTTCTGAACATATGTTCTCCTGAAGTTCAAGACTAATTCCGCTGTCTGTTTTGCTACCTTCTTTCAGGATTTTGAACAGTACAACTTCACAGTCCCTTCTGACAAGGCTGTTGTTGACATGTTGACATATTTAACCAATTCTTTCTTTGTGAGTAACAAGTTGGAAAGTTCCCTGGCGTGCTTTTAGCCTAATCCATCTACAATTTCTCAAGCAATTCCCTGCACAGTTTAGGAATTAAGTGTTGCTGGATCTGTTCCCTGTTGTTGGTTTTCATGCAGCCACCCTGTTTTCAACAGTGAAAGAGTTTACTGGAATTGAGCAGAGGGGTTGTAGTTGTGGGCTACTAGAAGCCAACTGGTATTGGTGAACTGAAGCATTCACTTTAACCTGTGTAGATGTAGCTGAGGGTTAGCCTTACAGGCCCGCTGTGCAAGTAGTGGACTAAAATGGTGAAATACAGTATACCAGATAGTGCTAATTAAAAAACACATTTCTTTGTTCTGTAAAGAAAGACTTTCTTTAGCTCTAAGGTGGGGAAAGATACAGAACAAATGATAGAGAAGTTTAAGTGTTTGTCTATATGTGTTTCCCCAAACACTCAGCCAGTCCTGACCTGGGGAAGTTTTCCATAGAGAACTTGTTGATAGTAAGAGACAAGTGGTCTGTCTTATCCCCCCCTGCCTCTGTTGCTGTACTGGTTTGCCTTGCTCCAGAAGTTTCCCATTGGACTTTAGTCTGCTCCATACTGATTCTAGAAGGAAAGCCTGAAAGAATAGCTGATGCTCTTTTACTCTGTCTAAACTGGTCCCTGCACATTTCCAAAGCTCTGCACCTGACGTATGCCCTTGCAGGTTCACAGTGTGCTTTCCCAACTTCCATCCTCTCCACTCCCCTCCTGCCTCAATTTGGCTTTATAGGAAAGCAACTCTTATATGCAGGTTGGAGGGAGCCACAATTGGAGTTTTCTCAATGCCAAGTTTTGACTTAATAAATAAATCTTTAATTTAGCTGCATATTATAGCCACAATATAACCATCGAAAAGAATCTTCTCTGACAATACACTGAAAGGTAATGTGTTTAAGGTTGTACAATAGAGGTTTAAATGTGTTCTTGAATCTCTCTAATAAAAATGTGTCACAGTAAAAAAAAAAGAGAAATCGGCCAGAGGAACAATTATAAATTTATTCTATAATATTCTACTACTATTCTATAACGTTTCATTGAAAAGTTACTCTGAGAGTTCTTGATAGAAATGACAATTTTTAAAAATTTTATGTATATACTTTCGCTGTTCGTGGTGTGCATTGTAGTGGATGTTTTACTTCCATGAACTCCTCTATACAATACTCCTTAAACAGTACCCCTCTATGTGATACTTCTTGTCTGTAAGTGTATTGAAACTAACTGTGAAGTTTTGTATTTGTAGTGCTGAAATTTAAATCTGTGTATGGATGTAGTTCTGCAGTGGGTGATGTCTCATTCTGGATGGAGATGCTGTGACTTGTACTGAATTGGAGCTCATGAGCCAGGAGAGGTCAGAGCTGGCTCCTGCAGAGTCACCGTCTCAGCATCAGTCAACATTGCTGCAGACATGTAGTAGCTGTGTACTGCAGGATGTGTCTTTACTGTACCATGTCTGCTTCAGTGCTGCAGTCAGTCGTTTGTTTCTAATGTATCCCAGAGTGCCAGGACACTGCAAGGAGTCCTACAGACTCAATAACTCCATTCTTCCCAACATGGTAACTCTAGGCTGGCTTTGTGGAGTGTGAGTTCTGTGTCTCTGCAGCACACTCCCACTGTGGATATTGTCACAGCTTCTTCATTACCTTCCTAATCCCATAGTTTGCAGAAAATGAAAATTGCTTCTGTTCAAAGGATCATCGAATGAGATTTCCTGCAGATTTAAGTAGCAGCCAGATCATGACTGAAACAAGTATCCTCCACTGCTCAAGATGTATATAAGGTTCATAAATGTTTCCTTGTGCTGTGAAAAATTTTCTTATGGGAATTTTTGTTGTTAAACACAGATTGTTTTCTTACTGTTGAGTGTGATACGTACATTTCCCTTGTTAAAAATGGATAAACAAGGAAATATTCTGAAAGGAGTTGTGGAGACAGGACATAGCTAAAGTCTGCAAACAGTTACAGAAGCAAAGCTCAAAAGCCTGAAGTTTAGTTGGTCCTGGAGGATAGAAAAACTTGCTAGATGAATAATAAAATTAGAAATCCCCTCACATTTTATCACTATTATCTCCAACATGAGAAGCCACCTAAACCCCTCTTTCAAACCCTGTAGAAGAGATTTGCAAATACTTAATAAATAATTTTGATTCAATTTTTAAAGTTTAATTTCAAACCACAGATTTCAAAATTAGTTTTTTTAGTTTACAATTTTCATAGATATTTGTGGGTGACTATCTGAGAACTCTGGTTTCAGCAGATAAGTATAAAGAATTCCCATCAGAAAATTGTTCGATATTCCTCTTTTTGCATAAGTAACTCCTATTTCATTAGGCTGGATTTGAATATGTATGTCCAATGTTTCTTGGTAATGTAAGAATAAGCAACATTCCAATGAAGTGTGAGAATGATAAAGTTAAGAACCTTTTCCTCCTCCTGCCTTCACTGAAAAGTGAAGGCAGGCTTCTTGAACCTCAAAATCATTACATAGCACCAATGAGATTCTGTGGTGACAAGATACAAGGAACTATACTCCTGTATAACAAATTCAGATCCACTCTATGCTGTCAAAAATGTGGGAAAGATCCTTGCTTAAATAAAAATGTCATACTAAATTTAACCTCAAAAATCTAACTTCAGAATTTTTAGTAGTCTCTAGCTCTGCATTAATAAGACATTACTTTGCATTCTCATTTTAATTTCGTGGATACAATCAGCATATATGCACCTAATATTTTTGTCTGTCTACAAAATTAGGTATTTCACATACATTATATAAATAGCTTACTGTTGCCACAGAGAACCTGTAGTTGGATACATATGCACAGACCATGTGGATGTCAGCTTGGCCTGAACTTGCTGTTAGCTCATAAATGCCGTCAGTATGGTGCAGCATTTGGGTTATGCACTCAGCCAGAAGGCAGATGGCTCAGACTGAACTTGTGGGTTGGCTGTGGTTACTCAGCTTTGCAGTTGTTGGGGGTTCACATCAGGACAGCTTAGAAAGTCAGCAGAGCGAACGCTCGCCAGCGGACAGAGGTTATACCTCAGAGTGTAATTTTTTATGTCCAGTAGTGTATCTGCCCAGGAACTTCAATGGGGCCTCTTCTACTACATGAGGAAAAAGGAGAATCTGCAGTGATTACAGTTGTATGATCCATTCTACTCCTACCATTACCTTCACTATAATCAAGACACTGAACCGTTACTTATCAATAACATATTGATTACAATCTTTTACAATCTTTTGCTCCACCCCAAAACACTCCTTTCCTTACAGTTTTGTTTTGATTTAATATTTAAGAACATTTTGAAAGCCTTTCTTTCTACTGCTCTATTTTTCCACTCATCTTGGTGCTTACCTTTACAAATGGGTGAAAATTGCAAATTACCTACATAGAAAGATTCAAAAGACCCAGATGATCCCGATGTGGTCATTAGTTGGGATGAAATTGCTTTGCTTTCCATTCTGAGTGACTTTTCCTCATTTTGTTTCATTTTCTAGAAAATATCTTCGTATATCATAAAACATTTGTAGTCTCAGAGATACAATTGAAGTTTCAGTTTCTTTCAATTGTTTTAATTTTCCATTCTTCACATTCTCTCCTGTTTACAGATTCTGCAAGTTTCATATTAGTGCATATCCTTACCAACTGTCTTCTAATTGTAAAATAATATTTACATTTTTACATTGCAAACAGCATGCCCAGAAAAAACAGATGGCTATCTCTTTTTCTAATAGATGTAAATCTAAATTGATTAAAAAGGAATTAAGGAAAACTGGAAAGAAAAGCTGCTGCTTCTTTTATGCAGGACTTTTTTGGGTTTAGAAACATTATACATTTTCAATAGCTGGGAGACCTCAGGTTTTTTTGCCTCCCTCTCCTCTCAAATCCATCAATAACTGCACAGCATTAATTCCTTCTCTTTGTTTTGTTTTGTCGCTTGTCCTTGGAAATATATGGGGGGAGGGAAATCTTGTCATTCAACTAGTGATGTTTCCTGGGATATGCAAGGTTTATTATTTGTTTTGGAAACATAGGAGTTTTATTAGGGTTATTCTTGGGCATCTGCTCTCTCGACATTTGTCTTTCACGATCAAATGCGCCTTTTTCAACTTTTTGTGAGTATCCAGGAGTTTCACAAAACACCTGCAAACAAAACCAGTAGGTACTAAGAATTAAAATTAACTTTATATTTTTTTCTCTCTTGTTAACCTGTTGATCAAAAAGGTGCTGTGCTTTCTTATGTGTCTGGACAGCATCTCACACAACAGGTTTCTGCTCAATTGCTAGAGTCCTTGGACTGTGTCTGCATGAATAAATGAATAAGTGCTAGGGAATGTTCTTAGGCAGCAGAACTCGATCATCTGTATGGCTAAATTGTTAGCATGGTGCCTGGTATGTTTTTGGGCTAAGCCAACTAGCACTCCCAAATATTTCCACACACCACTTGGGAATTAGCCCAGGCCATAGAAAAATTCCATTAGCTAGTCTGAATGCTGCCACCCTGTTTTTGTAAATAACAGAGTATAATAAGGGGTCAAGGGCTGTTCAGCACCGGTTCACTTCGGTGACCCCAACACACCTCACATTTTAGTGCAAGTGCAACACCAGTTCCCAGATGTGTGTCCCACCCATACTCTTTAACTTCATGTCAGAAAAAGAACCAAGAACTCCTAATTCTCTTCAGCTTTCCCTCCCACGTCTTGAGACTTCCAAAGAAAGAAAGTGAATCTTCTGGCTGGAAGGCAACCAAGGACAGGATGAGGACAATGCAGTACGTAGCAGAAAGCACCTACCCTTCCCTTTCTCTATATCCTTACATAATGTGTCCCATTCTGAGCACAAAACAACTATTTGAACTCGTTTCCAGCATTAAAAGTGTAGAGTCTGTTTCTTCCTGGGAAATCACTTGAGGTGCAGGAACTTGAAGCCTATTCTTTTCAGGACCCAGAGTGCCAGAGGCAGCTCATTAGCCTTCCCTGTGATCCAACAACTCACTGTATTTGGTATATGAGACCAAGAGTGAATGAACACAACAGAGTGGTAGGCTGAAAGCAAGAGAAATGAATGAGCTTCATCTTCTCTTTCTGGAACATTTATATCTTAATTATAGGGTTAAACTCAAGTACACACTTCTACTAAAAATGCGATATGCAAAATTTGTAGTGCACCAAAGCAGAATACATTTGTCTTTTAAGAGTTGTCATTTTGAAGTACAGCTAAACCATACAGTGAAATCCCAGACTCATTAAAGTGCACAGCAAAAGTTCCATTGTCTTTGATAGAGTAGGAGTTTTATCCCTGTTCTGGGTTTTCATGGGTGTTTGTTCATTTGTTTTGTTTGTTTTACTAACGTTGATGTTCTCATACAATGTGGTAACTAAAGTAAGATGGTGGCATATTTCAACAGTGATTCATCTCTTCCAAACAGATAGTATTATTCCATCTAATCACAGGACTTTTCAGACCTTTTTTGACCAGTTCCCACACACATCAGTAACACTTGGACCAGATCCAAAGAGATGTTTGGCTTTTTCTACTTTATGCTGCCATGGTACAAATGCAACTGCCAGGGGAATTTTCACAGCATCATTTGATCTTTTGCAAGAGCTTAGATTGAAAATCAGAAAACTGTTTTTAAGAGGACATTGGTTCCTATGTAAACCTCTGGGATCCATGTGTTAAATCTAATTTCTGGTACAACTTCAAGCATAATTCTCAGCATTCTGCTTTACAGATAAAGAGACACAGTTTGAAAAACTAGTATCTTCCAAGTTTCATTGGTAATGTTATAGTCAGAATAATTTAAAGATGTTGGCAAGATAAGTTTTGGGAACAGAGGCGATACCTTTCTTTGACCAGTTAGTGTAGACTTGAATCAGAACATGAAAAAGGCTTAATCTTCTCAGATAACTTTAGTGAAGTATATGTAGGTACCTACAACTCAACTAGGTATGCTTAGCTCTTTTACAGTCAGTGGAGATAAATAGGCACTTCTTATGTGCAATTCAATTTAGATGTTTACTTGGGGCGATGAATCATGCTGTGGAAGGGCTTATTTCTGTCCATCAACAGTGTTGGAGGTTTGGGGTGCTGAGCTCAATTGCAGATGTCTGCATTGTGTGCATCTATATTTAGTCAAATCAATCGTATCAGATTGTATCACACATAATGGATATGATTACATATTATCTCATTTTCCAAGTCAGTTCTGGTGTCAACATGACTATACTTCATTAAAAGCCTCAGATTATTTTCTACTGTGCTGAATGACTAATGTTTAAATTTTTTTAGAGAAAGCTACACCATACTGTCATACAGTATGTTTCTTACTAGTGAATTCGTTGTGCAGCTAAAGTCAGAAAAATCTAGTAGTGACATAGGCTGTGCAGCAGGAGAGAGCCTGCTCGACAAAAGAGCTCCCTCCAGATCTCATTAGGAGTAGAAATGTGAATGAGTCAGCATCCTGAGTCCTTTCAAGGAGTATTTGGAAATGCCAGGTGTGTTGAAATATGTGTAATAGTATGGGGATTAAAGGCTAATTTGATCCTTCTATGCAGAGTTGCTGACATCCAAACAGTCCTTCAGAAATTCTGCAGCCATTCAAAGGAAAGTGATCACTTTACTAAATTCTTTTAAAGAGCATTTAAGAATTAAAATCAAAAGAAGAGGTGCTAAGGAACTTGTTGCTCTCTGAGTTGTAATTAAAAAAAAAAAAAAAAAGGCATTTATTTAGAAATAGCACTTATAGAGTTATAGGCTTAGTCATACCAAGCACTACTAAAGCTTGAATTTGATGATATATTTTGAGATTTCCCCCAAGTTATTACTCGGTATCTGGACTTCAGCATTGGGAACAGTTACAGTACTTGTACAGTACTAGTTTTAGCAAGGAACCTCTAACAAGCAGCTTGATGAGATATTTAGAGAATATGAAGCAGAGATGCTTGTGGGGTTGCCTTTTGTTGTGTTGGCAGGTGCTCACACCTAGATGCACCTACACGATCAATTTTTACTGTCTGAAGTTAGGCAATACTAGGGACACCTCCAAGATAATAAAATTAGAAGTGTGTTACTAAAGAAAATTTGAGATCTGTACAGGTCTCCCCTGCTCTGACTCACCTGGGCATCGCAAGGCTGGGGTGAGGGGCTGCTGACAGGAGGCGTCAGCAAGGCAGGTCATCCCAGAAGGAGTGGTCATGTGTAGGGCAGACAATTTGAATTTTGTCCCTTTATGAACTAAGCAAAAAATGGACCTGGGTACTTTGGAAATGAGATGATGCAACGCTCTTATGAGAAAATGTTCTCTGAAACCTCTCAAAATGAAACCTACAGAGAGTCAAGGTCATTAGTGGTCATATAAGCCCTGTATTTTCATAATATGCTTCCTTGTAGCCTTGTCATAAAATGGATCGAGGTCACAGGCCCGTATAGGGAGCCCAGAGACAGCTGTGATAGGTAATGACTGGGTTTGATTGTCAGTTTGTCATCTTTGAAAAAATGTGACTATGACAGATCATGCTAATAGAGGTATAAATCAAGATTTCTCTAATCTTGAGGAATTACTCAAGATTCCTCTAATCTTGATAATCTTCCAAGGTTTCCTGGGTGTCTGTGGAGCAGCCAGCAAAATAAGAAATAGGTGAATTAGGAGTTATATCACTAAATAATCATTAGGGCAAAACCTTTCTCATAAAATGAGTGATATTTATTTAGTTTTGCATATTATTTTCAAATAACTCCTGTTGCATCATTGAATGCAGTGCACATGAAATGGATGTGAGTTTGTGGCATCAAAAGTGGTTTTGACGTGTGCAGGCATGTAAATCATGATATGAGTACCTCATGCAAGGAGCTGTTGCTGCCCATCACAAAAGCAATTTCAGGAGCTCAGGAAATAGAGCACAAAAAGGTGATGTTTCACAAAACACGGGACATTTATTAGTTGTTTACCAAGGCAGCATTCAGGAGATACTTCTTTAGTCCTAATAAAATAGGCAATTTGGGAATATTATTTAACTTCTAACAGTGTTCAACAAAAATCTACCCTAGACATAACAATGCCTGCTGCCGCATAGATGTGAAAGGTTGTATTTTACTCCAGATTTGTTTTATGATATATATTTTTCAGCTTCTAGTAGTTTTGCTTTGCAAAGGGCCTGAGGAAAAGCACACTTGCTCTGGGATCTGATGACACAATTACATTGTTTCCAGAAGCAAAAGCAGACAGAAATTGATGGTTACATTTCAGGGCCAGTAACACCAAGGATGTGACACAAGACTTGTTTTTCCTTTTAAGGCACGAAAATGACAATTTAGCAACTAGCTTGTGACCTTGATGATCAAGACTAAAACATGTCCTTTTGACACTGAGCAAAGCACTTAAGACTTTTTTAAATTTTGCACTGATGAGCCTGCAGGAAATCCCAAGTTAATATTCGGATTTTGCTCCATGCCTGCAGCGACTAAAACCTTTTCTTTCCTCATTAATGAAGTTCAGAACACACAAAAAACCCAAAAACAAAACCAGGTAACAGATGTAAAGTCAAGTAGATTATGGATGTTCCAAGTTCCAGGTAGTGACATCTGCAGGTTTCTTTCTTGGAATCTAGTTACTTTCTTTTTATTTCCTCTGAAAGACTAACTCAGCTGGCAGGGCTACTTGCAAGTTTTCAGTATTTTTGTGGAATTCGTAATAAGTGCAAGAAGCCTTTCCTGGGTACTAGGTAGCAAGAATTTTGGCAGTCTAAGAGATCAGCGTGTTCAGGCTGCTTCCTTATATGTTATTGACAAACCCCACGATTTCATGTGAAAATAATAACCAAAATGCTACACCACCTGCTATTTGACTGGTTTTGTTTTCATTATTTTGGGTTTTTTTTTTGTGCTGCATACAGAGACCCTAAATAGAATCACTACAGCTGTGAGTAGAACTGGTGTAATCCTGTTATGCCAGACCAAAGCTTCAACCAGACTCTGTTGATTTTATGATGCAAGAGGAGAAGGGTGACATGCAGCCAGAAAGGGCCCCATAGCGCATTTTCTTGGAGTGTGTATAATCCAAATTCCAGCTGTCTCTGACACCCATGGACTTCAGCTTTGCAAAGAAGTGCCTGAGACAGGACACTGCTTCAGGAAACTGAGTTTGTTCTTGAGTAATTTCCTAGCCTGAGGTTCTAGTTGTTAACTTTTCCTTTAATTTTCTCATGCTCTTCCCTATTTAAAGAACACTTTTTTCCTTTGAATCAACTGACTGCCATCTTGTAATTTTTTAAAGTGCCTTAAATAATCCAGGTGCCCACATGAGAAGTAAGTTTTGAGCCAAATTTCTTACACTGTATTCTTTATTGTCATCAGGGTTTCCTGATAGAGCTGTGGTATGATAACACAACCCTTTTAGGTCAGCCAACCAATTTTTTATAGGCCAGTTCAGCAAGTCCTACTCAGAAGGCTCTCAGACTTCATTCAGGGTTGTTTTTTTTTCTGAGAAAAATTTTTTTCTGTAATTTTTTTCTCTAAGAAAAAGAATCTCCAATTAAGATTCATGTTGATGTTTCCATGTTATTCTTTGATATTTGATATTATTTATTGTGTTTGTTTATTTTTTATTTTAACTAATTCAAAAATATTTTCCCTTCCCTGCCTTATTTTAATGTTTATCTTTTTTTTTTTTTTTTATTAATGAAATTAGTAAAAAACTTGAGAAATTATACCTCAGAGTCAGCAGAAGTGAAAGGAAATAGGTGGTCTCTATCTTGGGATTGTTTTTCTTCTCTAATTAATTTGTAATAAATTTTGCATCCTTTCAACAAGTTCATTATTGCTCGGTATTGCAGTATCTCAGTTTAGTATTGTAAAGCTGTCATGATTGCTCTAGCAATTACAGTAGTCTGCAGTTTCAACAGAGGTGCAGTTGAAAAGTTATGCAGAAGATCAGTGAAGAGTTAGACCTCGATAAATTGGCTGTTATGTTTGATGACGCAGATGTAACGCATTAAGCTTATTTTCTCCCTGCCATGGCAATGAAAACACATTGATTTTCTTGGAAAAGATTAGACTGACACAGCGAATAAGCATACTTTCGCTGTTACTGACCTGTGTAGAGAGTGGAATAAACTAAAAATAAATAAAACAAATTCTATTACAATCTCTGGCCCAGTTTTCAGAATGTTTGTAAGACTCCAGTTAGAGACCAATGTAGAAACTGATCAATTAGAGGACAGGAAGAAATAGTATAACTCATATATAAAAACCTGAGAACAAGGTCACTAGGTTTTGTATTTGTGCATAATTCTGTGCCACTGAACAATTCTCCATACAAAATGCATTAATCAGGATAAAGGTAAAACTGAATAGTTTTTATAAGGAACAGTGTATAGTCAAATCCTCACATCTGTTGTTTCCACTGTCTGTGCTTTATTTCATCCTTTCCTTTTATTCAGTATTGAAGTTGGTTTTAATTTGCTCTGAATTCTTTAACTGTTTCTGTAAATTTTTTTGTAATGGGTGTTAGAAGACTATTCTCTTCTGCATGATTTTTCAGACTCTCATAATGCCTTTCCTTTTCCTCCAGTAATATTTTTTTTCATTACTGTCTAATGTTTTGAGAAATAGAAAACACAATATCCAAAAGCATGCAAACCTCAAAAAGAAAAACCTGAGATAATCCACCTTTTTCTATATAAAATTTTCCACATACTTCTCCTAGTGCCAGGCATTGCACAGCTTCAAGGGGACACAAATGGTGCTTCAGTAAGAAATTAATCTGTTCTGAAACTAGGGGTGGCACTAAATGGGTCTGTTCACTTTTTGGATAGCTGAACTAGTTTGTGTACAGTGAACTTGGAACAGATGCTTCATATCAGTATTACATATTTATAGGTAAAATATAAAGTATTTTTAGAAAAAAAGGAAAAGCTCATTCTTTACTTGCACGAGTTATTTATTTAAATCACATAAAAAGAAATGAGTGGGAAATTTTATACATACATTTTATACATATATTCATTTATAGACAATAAAAATGAAATGTGAATAAAGCAATGTAGTTTTGTCTGTATTTCCAAAGATATCTCTCTAGATTCAAGCTGCAATGAGATTTTTGGCAAAGTAAGGAAAGGATAATAGTTACACCAGACACAAGCTACTTTCAGCTGAATTTAGCACACTTCTAGGTGATCAGAATTACTTTTTCTGCTTCTGAAATGAGATAACTCAATACTTATTTGCTCTTAAGTATTGAGTACTGGAATGCTTTTGCTTTGGTTTTTGGAGTAGAGATCATTTTCCTGTTGCTTGCCTTGTATGTGGAGATACCAGGTATCTCTATAGAAAAGTTTTCTTCGGGCAGTGTGCATGTAGTACTTGAAGAGATTTTGTTTATTGGTGTAAGAAACCGAAGTTCAGACTTCAGAATGATCATTTTCTCTGCTTACTGCAAGAAAAAGCAGTTCAGGATGAACCTGGACTAGTGAACGGCTTGGCTAGTGTTGAATAAGCAGTTGAATAGGTTATTAGATAAACAGCCCAATACATTTGCCCAATATTCTCTATCACTGTGGAACTGAATTGTTGCACAAACTCCTAGAGTAAAATGACAGGATTTTTTTTTCTCATTCTCTCCTACTTGATATTCCACTGTGTTATTTTGTTATTGTTATTTGTATACCTGACATCCACTAATTTTTCTGCATGCAAAAACTAATGAACCAATGAAAGTCAAAGCTCAGCACTCAGAAAGGAGGTGGAGTGGCCACTCCACTGATTTCTGCTGTGGCAAAGTCCTCTGAGTCATGCTCTACTCCTTAATAGAAGACTTCTAAATATTTTAGATCTTTTTTGATGACAACTTATGTGGACATGATTACCTTACTTCATCCCAGTCTGTTACATTTTTTCAGAAGTTGTGAATTTATTTTCACCAGAAATGGCTAAAGCATAAGTTCACTTTTTTATTTATTCCTGAAAGATCAAGAGTCACATAGATTTTAGGTAGATTTATTGTTTTTATTGAGAGACAGATTTTTAGTGCAGTATGGAGAGAAATCTCCTCCTAAGCTGGAAACAGAGCTGGAGACAAACAGCAGTGATTTAGTTGTTCTCAAATACAATTTAAGCCTGAAATATTTCAGTGTGCCTTTTACTTGCAGAGGCAACTTCAAACTGATTATTTTCAATCTTCATCTTTGTATTCATAACAATGGGATGTTCATGAAGTATCTTCAGGATGATGGGGGGTAAAATCAGGAATTTGCATCAGGAAGATCCAGGTAGGGACCTTTCATATTCTGATTCTTCTGCATTACCAGCAATCTGTGAAAGCTCAGCCAAAAAAAAAAAAAAAAAAGAACAGGAAAATCGAATGCTTTAAAAGGAACAGGGAGTGGATGTATTTTTTTATAAGCTTAATTAAGCAGTCTTCAAAACTAATTGCTTGAGGTGGATAGTAAATCTAATGAAGAATAATGATTCCCTTTTTTGCTCTGCACAAAAAGTAATGACTGGGCTTAGTATAATACCCATGTTGTTACTTAAAACCCATGTTGTTACTTAAAAAATTGTTAGTAGTGCTAGAAGATGACCTGCTCTTTGTAGAGATTTAGCCCTGTTTACTCTAAAATATGTGAATGGAAATGTGGCATTCTTGAAAGAGGAAAGTAAATTCCGGCTTTGTATGGCAAGTCCATCTAGACTTACAGCTTGTGTTCCTCCTGTGACATTTCCAGGTCTTGTACTTCAATGGCCATCTTTCATTCTGTTGCTGAAAAGAATGATTTGGTTTGTGGGAAGGCAGCTTAGATACAGTGGGCATTACTATAAGATTTTAATTGGATAAATGTTTTTTTATACGAACACTGTGAAGTTTCTATGGCTTGAGGAATTGGAGAATCACTGAAAATAAATTGTCTACCTATCAATAGCTGGGAGAGTTTGAAAACAAGGGAGCATGCCTTGTTAATTTTCTGAAGTCCTTTCTAAGCACCATAAAAATGTTGCATGAAATAAGTGATATGCCTTAGAGGTAACATATTTGTGTTTCCTAAATAACTTGACAAGATTCCTTGATGGAGATTATGAGCTGTGGTAAAATGCTGTTGAATGAAAGATGAAATAGAATATTGGTTCATTTCCAGGAACCAGGTACATCCACAGATGGATCTTTTCCTAATGGAAAGGAGCTAAGGTTGGAGTAATCCAGCAGACCATTTCTATCAGAAGGGAGATTTTATTATACTGCTTGGCTTCTCTCTGCCTCAGAGGTAAAAGACAGTTGAAGAGTGATAATAGCACAGAGAGGAGACACAAACACTGTCCTACATCATGAAAAAAACTGTACTATGTGCTCTGGGAAACTAAACATACCCTCTGTATTTTAAAGTATCAGAAATAGAAAGGGGAGATGATCTTCCCCTGCCCCCCCCCCCAGTATAATTGCTTTCAGTTGTTGGAGTTTAGATGTATAACCTCTACATTTATTTCTTAAAATTACGAGGCAAGAGGTTTTGAGCCCTGATTACCTGGGTGGACAGTTTTCTGTCTGCCAGAATATGGTGTATCTCTTTGCAGTGTTTGTACAACTTCTTCTCTGTGTGTAATCCCTGGGGAATTCCTAAGTAGGGTGCCTTTTCTGCATGTTCTGATTTGGTTGATTTTTATTAACAGCTGTTTTCTAGGTTCAAACCATGTAAAGTGCAGCCCATCTTTGCCTTAAATACCTTTGATGTTACACACAAAATCAGAACCCAAAGTATTGGGAAAAATGATGCATCATTTTAAATTTTTTCTAGTATTTTAGTTTTATTGTATATTATTATTTTCAAGCAATTAATTAATATCTGCTGGCAGGTTTTGAATATGGATAAAGTAGGTACAATATTGTCTCTAGTAACTGTTGGTTTAAAAATAAGTGAAGGAGTTAAGAAAGTGCTTGAGAAGAAGCATTTCACAAATTAGGTTAATTACCACATGTCAGTAAGCAGAGCACAGTTTATGAAAAAAAACCCAGCAGAATGAACAAGAACTGGTAAAAAGACACAGTTAAAATAAACTGAAGAGAAACAATGCTAGCAAGTATCTGATGTTTCTCTGCTTTTAAAATGTCTTCCTGAATGTGGTAGCATTACAAGCTGAAGAGAAATTAAAACAGCTTTTTAAACAGCTTTGGATAGCGGCTCCACTGCTATCAGAAGGCTAATGCCTCAGGACATCATTTCATATCTGAAGCATGACTTAAAAATATCCTTCCCTGGCATTGCTTGAGTCTTTTCTCTGCTTTCAATTTTTTGGTGAACAACATTCAACCAGGACCTTTTTTGTACCTCTGTTCAGTCTCCACAGCTCTGCCTGTTCTACCAAGCAAAACAGAACACTGCATTAAATGCTGTTCCTAAAGGCTGCTGAGTTAGGCTTTCCCATTGTTTCACGGATTTAGGCAGTCTTACAATGCTGCACCTACCCACGGTGTTCAGCTGTGGCCATCTGGAGTCACAGCCCCTGTGGTTCCACAGTTGGGATTTTGGTGGAGATCATAAATGCGTAACATTACTCAAGGGTCCTACCTTTTCAGCCCTTATTCTTTGCTTTGGGGAATATGAGCTAGTGACTACAGATTGTATCATTTCCCTGGCTGCAGACAGCCTGAAACCATAGCTCCAGTAAGTATGAACCTCCCAGTTGCCTTAAATGAGATATCCGAGGTTTCCTGCCTTTATTTCAATATCACCTGTTTCCAGCAGCATCAAGCTTTACAAGTAGTAAAGCACTATTAAGTGGCATTAAATGTACCTCACTGAAAACCCATGCAGTTGCCTCTTGTGTTTTTTCCCCTCTAAAGGTCAATATATGCTGTGCAATGTGTGTTTCATTCATTAGGGTGTGTACTATTCAGAAGAGGGTAACTACTTTTAGAAAAAGGTTCCGACTGTGCTGTCAGGTACTTTAAAGGACTCAAAGGACTCGAAGTTCAAACTAGGGTTGGGGAACATGGGGGAAGATTTTCCTCAGCTGTATTTTTTCAGCTTGTTCCTGTTTTAGGTGGAAGTTGAGCATCAGAATCGTGAGGCTTCACATCTTCTTTAGCTGTGAGCCATAGTTGTCTAAGATTTTGCAAAGGCAAGAGAAGTGTTATTTAGAGGATGATAGATGATCATCCTCTGGTTCATCAATGTTTTTGCAGAGTTTATAGGGTGTTACTGCAGCATTGAGAGCTCATGCTGTTGAACTTTAACATTTCAATCCTGGAACTTGCTGAGAAAGAGTGGACTTCAACAGAGATAATCAGTTAATTCTGATGCATTGTACTCAGATGTTAGGGTCTTTTAAAGTTGTTGTTTAATTTCAGACATTGATATTTATTAGAGAGGAACCTAAGTCAAGAGCAGCTGTCTGAACACTTGAGTTCTTCAAATTTTTCCAGAAACATTGCAACTCAGGACAGTTTCTAATCTTTACATTTGTTTGCACTAATCTCTTGAGTGTATTTTTTCTCTTAGGAGGGAAGTGATTTTTATAAACATGAATCCATTAACTCTACATTACCACTATACTAAATCAGATTCCATGTCTCTCTGACAGATTGTGGCCTTAGAGGAGCAATACAAATGTAATTTTGTATATATATGTAATAATATATAATATATATATAATAGTGTATATATATATATATATAATTTTGTCTGGTTTATAGATGTACTTTCCTGTTGCCTAATTTAATAATCTTTATCCATACTCAAGTTTACATAACAAAATGTTCATACAAAAATGAACTATTATTAAGCTACATTGTTACAACACATATCTATGTGATACTTAGAAATAGTAAATTTATTGGCCTAGCTCCAAAGCTATTCAAGTCCTGGTCAGAGAATGAGAAAAGAAACAGTCCTTTGAAGAGGCTCCTGAGTTTTTCTTTTCTATGAGGCACAAATACAAAAACTGTCACCTCTCAGGATAAGCTTAACAGCCTCAAAACCCCAGCGAATATGCCACAAGCCATGTGCTTGTGGTGGGCTGTCCCAGGCTGATTGGTAGGTTCCTACCCAAGCCACTCTGTCACTCCCCTCCTCAGCTGGATGAGAATGACAACAAAAGACTCATAGTTTGAGATAAGGACAGGGAGATCACTCAGCAGTTATTGTCACCTCTGCTGATGGGCTCAACTTTGGCCAGTGGCAGGTCTGTCTTGGGCACAGCTGGCATTGGCTCTGTGAGACAAAAGGGAAACTTCTGGCAGCTTCTCATAGAAGGCAACTCTTTGTCCCACCTCCCCACTATAGAAACCTTGCTACGTAAACCCAGTGCAGTGCTCTTTGCTGCCATGGGGATCAGAACAGATTATAACAGAAGTTTTTGGAGTCTGTGGTAGGCTCTGCAAACAGCTACAGGCATGGGAGTACCTTTACTGAATTGTGCTGCCCAGTATAAAGGGTTAAAAAAACAAACTAGTAATTTTTCTCAGTTCTACTTGTGGTTCAAGAAAACCTTTTCAGTCAGGAACTATATATAATTATATATACAATTATGTATGCACATGATTCTATGTATAAAAATGTATATAAAAGGGGTAAATTACAGACCTCACAGTATCCTTTCTCCAACAGGGGCCAAAAGCAATGTCTGAAAGAGATTATGAGACCAGAGAAGTCAAGAAGCCTTACTCCCTCGCTTCCTGCAGTTTACTGCTCAGATACTTCAGAAACTTGGTATTTAGTGCTAGCAGTGGATTTCTGTTCCCTGAATTTGTCTAGTTGCCCCTTGAACCTGTTGTTAGCTTTTAGCACCTGTAGCATTGTGTGGCAAGTTCTACCTACTAACTGTACAGTATAGGGTTGCACCTCCTTTGGCTTGCCTCGAACCAGTTGTCTGCTAATTTACTTGCTGCTCTCTTTTCTTCAGTTTCTTTTGTAGGGAAGAGTTACAGGCTGTGCTTGTACTTGTTACTGGGAAAAAAAAAAAGAAAGGAGAACAGGCAGTATAAGTCATCAGTGCTATTTAAAAACATGTCTATGTGTGGTCAAAATCAAAGAAGGCATGGCAGAAGGAAAATACACTCTATAGAAGCGTAACGTTGCGTTACAGATAATTTTAAATACATTGTTCTGTCAGTTCATTGGCATATGCTCTCTAGAGAGAAGGTGTGTGTATGCATGTGTATAAATGGGGCTTTGCTCTTTATAAGCTCCTGACAGATCTCCTGGGGCCTCAGTAGCACTTCAAGTAGTTGCCTTAAGATGACTCAGAGATTGGAGCAGGAGAGCTGTGCATGAGCAGTCCTTGGGGCAGAGAATCAGAGCAGGGCACTGACTGCAAACATCCCATTTGTGAGCTATAGACAGTGAGCAGACAGGCATTAAATGCTGAGAAAATAACCTGGTCCTTCTAAACCCATAGGTTTCAGCCTATTTCCTATTTAGGAATCACCAAAACTAGAGATACAGTTGCTTTCGGGGTTTCTTTTTCACGTTTTTCAGCTGAAGTACCACTATTACTGATTTAAATATAAATAATATGCCCAGGTTATATGGTTGTAACAGGGGCAAGCACAAACCAGAGCTTGATAGAGAAAATCCACATGAAGTTACATTGTCTATTCTGCTTTCCACCTGTCTTCTAGGTCATCTATCGAATCACTTCGTCGTCGTAGATAGATCACTTAATGAGTGAATGCAAAATATTGATTGGAAAAAAACCCTAATTTTTTGCATCATAGCTTATTGTTCCGAGTAAAAGCTCACAATGGGGTGATTCAATGTAAAAAGGGAGAGCACAAGGAAAATACAGAGTTGCACTAAGCAACTTGATAGACAGTAGTCTTTGTGGTACAGACCAGTATTACTGTAGATGTTTGTTAAGTAGCCTTAGTCTATAAGTTTCCATACACTTTGGGGTGACTTTAACAGACAGTATTACCACAAGAATCAAGTATCCCTCTCTCCTTGCTCCCTGGCACTGATTCCTCTCCTCACACTATCTCCTACCATACTCCAACACGAGGGTTTACATCTGTATAATAAACTTGGTTGGAGATCTGGGCTTAGAGTAAGCACTGTTTTATTTATTTTTTGGGGGGAGGGGGTGGGTTCTTATTTCAGAAATGTTATTATTCATTTAGATAAGTTCCTTGATTGGGGTCAACATGGAGATGCCCCAGTGCTTCTATCAGAATATCAAATGACAGAGTCCGACAGTAGCAATGAACAGCCAAAGCACAGCAGAGTGTTGGGAGTGTTTCTGCAAGAGTGCACATGAAACAACATCCTGACCTAATTTACTAAGCAGTTAGCAGTTAGCAGTTAGCTGCACAATGTAAATTGTGATAGTACAGAAATTGACCTGTCTAGGTGAATAGAAATTTATTTTAATCCTTTTGAAGGTAAAAAAAAAAAAAAAAAAAGAAAGAAAGAAAGAAAGAGATTGTGTTTGTCCCTCGATCTTTATGGGATCAACATTTTGTGTAACAAGTTTTGACTTGGAGAAATAAATCATTTAACCTTGTCTGTGATTTATTGTTTGAAAGACAGTTTCTCTTTAAGAATCTTAAGAGTTTCCAACAGGGGAGTTGCTTGTATTTAATAAAATTTTTCTTTATTTGTATCCAGTTTTAGCATTGGTACAAGTATCCACGCTCTATTTTAAGTGCTTTTATTTATAACCAGCGGGACATAGCACTAAAGCACGTGCTACATGGTAGTGTAAATTTCCACCTATCTGTAAGAGAAATGGTTTTTGCTTTTGTTTGAACTCCTTGTCATTTTGTTCCTAAGGAACTCATAGAAAATAACAAGGGCTGTGGTGTAGATGTCTGTTACTTCATTACTAATGTAATAATGTTCTGTTTATAGAGGCATGTTTGTCATAGACAACCAGCTGTGTTTGTGTTACAGCCACTATATTGATTGTGATCCTTCTAACTGAACAATATTTTAGCTTAATTTTAAAAAAACATGACCTGTTAGCTTTAGTGATTTAATCTACAACTTGTTGAGAATAGTCTTATGATAGTAATAATGATAGGAGAGTTACGGAAATTTCAGTGGAGGATCTTATATGAACTAGATGTACTTTTCAGGGGGCCCATATCTAGGTAAACAAATGGATCCTAAATTGCCGTCTCAGATGAAGTCAGGCCTTGAATTTTTAGATTGCTAACTGCAGTAGCTTATTAACACAGAAGCCCCAGTGATCCGTAATAAAAGGTAAAGCTTCCTTGAGGCGACCAGTCACCTAGCAATTGTTATCTACAATAGTCTTCCTGATAGTTGCCTCATAGTGAGGTAAGTAATGAATGCCAGTAACTCACCAGAGATTGTGAACACATCAGACTGCTTGCACAGCACCTATTCTCTACAGTATTAATAGCTCTGTAGAAGACATGGCTTAAAATGGAAAGCAAGCACTTGACTAGAAGACTGAGTTTCTGAAAGAGGAAATAGTTCCAGAACTAGCAGAAGTAACCTTGAAAAGAACCATCAGCTGCAGTAGCTTCAATGACAAAGTTAGACATTGCCAGGGAACTGAGTAGGGAACAAGGCATAGGACACTATGTTTTACAAACATACAAGCTCAGGTAGACCTGTACAAATTGTTTTTAGGCTGAACTTCAAAGCCATATAGATACATGCAGAATTGAATAATTATTTACTTCATCTCAAAATGTTTATGCATAAGACTGTAGGAATACAGAATTTAACATAACCCTTGGAATATGCTGTAAGTGGGATACCTCTGTAAAAACCTGGCAGTGAAGACTGTGATGCACTTTAGGTTTTCCAAATAAAAACTACAAATTAGCAAAGTAGCTAGCTGTTCATTTACGTTTAAGTCATACTTTGTATTTAATTTACATCTAATTGTTCTTTAATTCCCCAGTAGATAAAATACTAGCTTTAATTTGAATTAGTAAGACAGCTTGATTTTTGTGTCACTGTTCTGAAACCAGTAAACTTTGGATGGTCTGTCTCCAGAAAGGTAGAGGATGTAACACAAGTTATGCAGCAGGTACTAAGAGGAACTTCTTGGAAAACATGTAAGGAATTTGGAACTATAGATTTTTCTTGAGATGCTGATGAGTCTAGCAGGGGATAGTGGTGTTATCAGGTGCCAAGCTTAGTAAGGTGTTCCCCCAGTACTCTTTGCCATGTTCTTCAAGAATCAGTCCAGAAAAACAAAATGCTTCCTATCTTTAAGCAACCTCAGAGTACCACATTGATCAAATAAGCTGTGAAAATAGGCAATTACAATTAATTTAAAGTACGTTTAAAAGATGAATGCATTCAGCGTTTTTACAGTTGAGGAAAAATATTTGAGCAGGTGTTAGATAGAAAGGAGCTAGTTTTGCAGACATAGCTAGATACAATTCTGAGCATGATCAACTATTGGAAAATAGGAATTCAGTTTTTTGGTAATGGTACTAAAATTAAGCTTCAAATATTATTCAAAAATTAAAGTTTACTGTTAAATGTTTTCAGCAGCCAACATGAAATTATGCATGTGCTCAGGTATAACACGATCTTCAGACCTATAAGATCCAGTTCCATAATATTTTATGGAATTTTCCCATAATTTTAAAGCTTGAAGTTATAGTAATCCTCAAAGAAAGGGATAATAAAATAAAAAGATATCTTTTGACACTCCATACTAAGCAGTCTCAACCCATTTCTTCATATCATTTGCCTTGCTTTTCTGTCCTGTGCTGTTTATTCTGCTCTGTTTTCTTTCCCTGGCAAGTGCGGTGTATAAAAGCCTCTGGGCTGGTAAAGCACTATCTTCTTTTCATAATTTTAGGAAAGAATTTAAAATCTTATTTCTCTGTTTAAAAGCTTCAAGCAATCTTGTTTCTGATAAATCTCCTTAAGGCAGACTCAGTTACAGGTTTCCAGGTTACCTTCTCTCCTTGGGCCATTTTTCTCCGTACACTGTTTTTGTAATTGTTTCCCTGAATATTTCTGGTTACTTGTCATTCCCATTTCAGTGGTTGGCAGCTACTGGTTTTATTACTCGAGGGTAAAAAATAGGGTGAATGAATGACAAGTGAAATGAGCCTGGGAAGTGCCTGTTTGCCTTATTTTGGGTGCTTTGCAGCAACCATTAGATAGCCACTAACCTACTTTCCAGGAGAGAGAGAGAGAAAAATCTTTTGTTATTTACTGAAGAAAATGTTAGTCAGACCACCACCCTTTCAGATTCACAGACTGTGATTGATGAAAGACTCTCTAAAACAAATTGTTTTTAATTGCTTCTGTATATAAGCATTTGCACAACATAATCAATCAGCTTGGAGAAAACACTTTTCGGCAGCCTGTAAATAAAAACCTTTGACAGTCCAGGTCTCAGAAGATCCTCCAGGGCAGTCACAGAAGACTCATCAGTTTCCACCAAGATTTCAAATAAAAGTCTTAAAGATGACATATTTAATACCTTGTATCAGATGTACATCTTCTGATAAAAGCCCCACATGAGTAAAATTACTCTTATTTGTACCTTTTGTCTGCCACAAAATTAAATACTTAAAGGATATTCATTACAGGGTTTTCTTACTTCTAACACAGTCACTGTCACTGATTATTTGTAAATTTTATTGTAAATGTCCAGAGATGGTTTTCACTTGTTATTTACAGCCCACTTACAATTTACCACCAGATTCTAAGAGTTAAGAGGGATCCATGTATCCTCATGCAAAAGGATGGAAAACCTAAGCGTTTCCAATGTCTTTTTTCAAAATGTTCACTGTCTTTACATTTAGAATTTCAGTCTAATCTGCCTTTCTACAGACTGTCACTTTCTATCCCATAGCATGGAATTGCATAGAGGTTGAGACCATGTGTCTGTCTAAGCTCCCATCCTGTCTCTGGTTGGACTAAGTATATATTACTTGATTTTATATATGCAGCTGTTATTTTATATAGATCAATATGTAATTTTACAAAATAGATGTTTTGGAAATTATTTATAATATATTATTATGTTATCTACTACATATATTTTCTTTTTTTTATTCAGGTGTATGATAAGAGTAAAAGAACAGAACATTTAAATCGAAGTAATTAGGTTGTTTCAAGCTAATTTATTCTTGGGTGTTTGGTGCTGATGGTCTTGTTTGCTATTACTTCTTATCTGTTCTCCTAGCTAATTGCTATACTCAACAAACAGCATATGAGAATTAAATTTGAAAATTCTTTAGTTTACATTGGCATTTTTCCTTTTTTTGTAAAAACAGGTTCATTACCTTTCAAGTTTTACAGAAGCTTTCACACACAGTTCGTTGAGATGTGATTACTAATGGTTTCAACATTGTTTCAGTTGCGTACTTGAGTTTGAACAAGTAGTGGATATTATTGTCACTCACAGTGATTGGCTGATTTTCAAAATTCTTGACCTTCACAAGATTGAGGAGTTTGTGATTAAACCAGCATGCCAAAATAGTTCTACTTTCTCTATTTAGTTTGCTTTGAGAGTATTTATCCCTCAGACTTTTTTTCTTTAGAATTCTGCCAGGAGTCTCAGCCCCCTTTTTTCCTTGCTTGCTTCCAGCCTGTAGATTTGCATTGCTGGCAGTCTACATGAGTACACATTTATTTTCTCTTCATGAGAACTACAGGCTTTATGCCTGGTTTTACATTAATATACTCAAGTAAGGGACTTCAGTGTAGTCTTTTACTAAAGCATGGTTTTTATAGATAGAACCAAAGCTGGATTTTGTGAGTTTGTATGTTCTGATTTCCTGAGATGTTGTATAGTCATCTTCTAAAGGTAATAAACTTTTGAAGGGAAGCCAAACATCAAGTTCAAGTGTTTTAATGGAGTTCTCTTATATGGTAAGTTTAGAGCATAATAAATTCTTCTGTGTGAGTAAAGGAAGAAGAGGAGGAGTCTGTCCTGTCCCTGTGCAAGATTGTTCACCTTCTAGCAGCTACTGCAAACTCTTCTAAAAAGTTTTTTACTTTGGATTGTAGTGCCGTGATTGCTCACAGTTGTTTTCCATGTCCAAACTTTCCCAGCTCCTCAACTCTTTGTAATGACAGTCTGTGTCCTCAAAGGGAGTTCAGGGTCAAAATCAGATCTTTCAACATAGTTCTTTCAGTTCATAAACCCAAGACTCACTGTCAGACACTTGATTAAGGAAAGTGAGTAAAGGCAGAAGACAGCTCTGGCTCATAGAGGAATTGTAGCACCTAAATGATTTATTGGAAGTAAATCTACCAGAGAGATAGCTAAAGACTCACTACATTTAAAAAACAAAAAGAAAAAAAGTGACTAATCATTTTACTGCAAACACTGACACAAGGGATTACTGTATTTTAAGTTAAGAAATTTCTACTCACGCAGGTTTTTGTTCTGTGTCAGATTTAACTGCATGGATGTAGCAGGAAAGGAGATGAGCTTAATATAGCTCAACAAGATGAAGGTTGAGAGAGGATATGATTACTGTGTGTTCGTATGTTGTAGGTAACCACTGTTAGGGGAAAGTGCTAATTAATTTGAATAAAATAGATCTAAATTGGTGATTTTTAAATTTTGGCCAAAAACTAGATTAATTCTGAGTAGTAGAACAGTCAAATTCAAGATTAGCCTTTCAGTGGGATTAGTGAGAGAAAATAAAATTTCGTCAAGACAGCAATTTCCTTTAAGACAGAATCTGATATTTTAGTGGGAATTGTTTGAGGTAGTATCTGTACTTGTAAGGACTTGACTCCTTCTGTGCTCTATATTGCTGCTAAATTCTATACAGTAAAGGAAGCCTTAATCTCACCTAATCACTGAATAGCTACAATTCTTTTTTTAAACAATGGAAAAATATAGATGCTCCATTTAAAAAGGAGGTAGAAGAAACGTCTCTCCTTTATATACAGAGAAGATCAAAATGACTGATTTATACTTGAATTGTTCTGATCCTGTGGTGGAAGTCAGATGAGTACCATCCTGTATAATTCCCAGAATCAATCTTATTATGCTTAAAGTGGAAAGTACAATAGAGACTGTGTGACCTCCGCTGCTTTCTTGCATTTAATTTCTTGTTTTGTAGAACTCCTTCCTGTAATATGATATCTAAAATGATGACAGTATTCCAGGTTTGGTCATACTAGCTCTTCAGTAGTAAGTGGAGATAAGTACAGTCATTTAGATCTTATCTGCCCAAAAGTGCATTAATAGACCTTATCTGCCCAAAAGTGCAATAATAGGGTGCAACATTAATAATGTTGCAACCAGCAGTTAGAGTCTGGGAAGGATGAGGTTTCAAATGGCTTTAAGACTCATGTGGCCACCATCTGTGACAATAGATGCTAACATGGGCACCTTTTTAATGAAAAATGGACTGGAGGGAATTTAGTATTGTTGAAAGAAATGTAAGAACATCAGAATATAACGGGACTAAACATAATCTTTTGGATCGTCAAATTCCTTTCCCTACTCTTGGAGGCAATCAAGCGTCTTATAAAATTTAGCTTTCTTTACTACAGTTAAATATATTTATGGTCTCATGCCGCAAGAACCAGTTTTCATTACAGACCCTTAATTTTAGTTAATTGTAATTGCAAATGGACAAACCAGGAAGTTTATTTCATACCTGTAAAATATATTGATGCAAGAAAAGTGGATTACACTGAGATTCTAGAGGTCTGCATCAGACATGCATTACAGCACACATGTCCAGCAAACAATGCAAAAATCTTGTATTTCTTTCTGCAATAGGTTTTAATCCAGAAAATGAGCTACTATGTAAGGAATGTATGTACTCAATCCTCCATTTAAGCAATGATTTTCTTCTAAATGCGGGCAAGGAAAGGGGAAGTGCTACTAGACAAAGAAGCTAATTCTAAGCATTCTTCGCTAGCAATGATTACTCTTTGTTTTGATAAATTATACTGAATGTATTACTAGAATAGACATATAATCTGTTTCCATTATTTAAAAAATGAAAATGCAGTTTTTTTCTGTGTGTTGGGTCAGTTCACCACCACAGGCTCATTATTGCCAGTGGACCCAGTGACAACAGACACAGATGAAACTGAGGTACTCAGTGCTTTCTTTTCAGTTTTAAGCACTGCAGTTGGTTGAACAGCGTGGGAAATTGCAGAAAATGATCACTGGCTCAAAACAACTAAAGTGGGGGTGGCAGGGTGGGGCCGGGCAAGTTCTGTGTAGTGGGGTGGTGCACTGCTCCACAGCCTGCCCCTGGAGCCTCTAGTTCAGCCCAGAATGGCTAATAGCCACTGGAACACCAAAAACTCCACCTGGGGGGAGGGGCCCAAGAGACCAGAGCAGATAAAAGCAATTGTATACATGTTTCATGTCCCTATCATCTTGGATTTTATAGCAGCTGACACCACACTGGAACCAATCTCCTGAGTCACATTGTCTGTTGCACCTGCCTCAGGTAGTACCTAAACCCACTTTAAGTCCCTTTTAAGGGAGTACCTAAGCCCCCTTAAAAAAACTGAGTGAGTTTGGGGCTTTGCAAATGGTGGGTGCACATGAATTCAATTAGTCTTCCGTTTGCTTCTAGTGTGCTTTCAGAAAGCTTTTCTAGCTGCTCTTCATGTTCTTTGCTACTTTTTACTCCAGCTGAAGTTTAGCTTTCCTAACTCCATCTTTGCATGCATATATATTGGCTCACTGCTTCTGCCAAAAGCAAGAATCAGAAGGATAAGGATAAGCAGTACAGTCATGTTATTATGAGTTGAGCAGATGCGAAGAATTTAGGCTATTTATCTGAGGCTAATATAAGCAT
This sequence comes from Empidonax traillii, assembly GCF_003031625.1. Taxonomy (NCBI): domain Eukaryota; kingdom Metazoa; phylum Chordata; class Aves; order Passeriformes; family Tyrannidae; genus Empidonax; species Empidonax traillii. Next base: position 492,832 of record NW_020955899.1, on the reverse strand, counting down.
AACATAGCTAGTGTTATGTTGATGATGTTAAGCATGATATAGGCAGTTCCTTATGTCCAAAGAAGTGGAGTTCATGCTCCTGGTCTCACGAAAAGGCATCTCAGTTTGCCTTTACTGACTGTAGAAGTTCCAGAGATTAACCTCATTAAACTAAACTTAGTCTTAAATGCAGATCCTGAGAACTGTAGAAATGGAGCAGAGGAAAAAAAAGCTATATGCTTTCTAGTTTATATTTATCCTAGTTTTCCTGTAAATATGTGTTGAATCTTGTAAGCTTGCTATATTTTCACAATTCAGAGTATTTCTGTGACATCACATTTGTAGAAAGTTTTAAAAGCAGTACGAAGTTTTTGTATCCATATTTTATCAATTAGTTCTTTTGCATTAGAGAAACTTTAATTTTTATCAATTAAGCTCTGAAATCCAATCGTGTGTAATTAAATTTGGTAGCACATACATGTACAAGACCCGTAACTACTATGCATTATTTGTTTTTCCTTTAGCTGTAGTTAATTTCACTATGAAATTTTTTTTCCCCCATACATTGCATAATTTGGATAAACAAAGGCAATGGTGAATGAAAATCAGTCCTGATCAGTTTATCAGCATCAACTTGATGTTTTTTTTTCTGAAAATTTTATGACTGTTACACAGAGCCTATTTTTCATAGGAAGCTAAAACTCAAGAAACAAACAGCCTAGTTAAAACCCTTGACTGTGGGATTAACTTGGTGTAGTTAAGTCCTTTATTTTTTGAGCATTGACTCTCTTACAGAAGTTAGGGAAGTTCTCTCCTTATCTCCCTGTGATGTTGCTATGGTCATCTCTTAAGAGTTGTTCAGTACATAAATCTTAAAACCCACAAGGTTTGGAAATTTTCCCTTGCATTCTTTTCCTTCTCATTCCCCTCCTCCCTGCACCTTCATGCCTTTAACTTCCTTCTCTTTCCTGACTCCCAGTTGATTTTCACCTCATCCATAGTACGCTGTCATATTCTGTGTGTGAAAAAAACTGTTCACAACCACATTAGAGTCCCTTAAGGGATAATTTTCAAAACCCTGATGTCTACTTTCTCTATATGATCTCTCCTTCCTAACATTTCATCCCTGTTCCAATTTAGGACACGCATTTCCAGTCAAACAATTGTAGATGTAACAACAGACTGGTTTCCATTTAGTGAATTTCTGGTTTTGGCACCAAGAGTGTTATGAATGCGAGTAAAGTTTTCATTAATTTAGTTTTCAGTTCTTCTATGAAACCTCTCCAAAGGCTGTCTTTTCAACAAATATAAATATATTTTTTAAAATATCTGGAAATATGCATAGAAAAATTTCAGCCAGCATGTAGCGTATTCATCTCTAAGACATTAGCATATATTCATGCTCTCTCATGTGCTCTGAACCTGCAGTAACTGAGACAGTCTTTGCAGAGATCTTGAGGAGTAGATGAAGATGGGATCTAGCATTGTTCCGTATATGAAATGACCGGCATAGTCCAAATCAAGGCTGTAAACTTACCATTATAGCACAGTATTAGTACTGTTACGTTGAACATTATTCTTGTCAGTTGAGATATATTCCACATTCCATACCCATTACTATCTTGCACAAAGATTGTCCTTTTATATGTAAGGTTTTGGCAATTTGAAACATTTCCAGTGCTGCAGAGGACTGTATCTCTGGAACTGAGAAGGCAAGAGGAAAAAAGGAAATTTATACTAAAGTTAAATGTAGAAAATTAAATTCATATTCATTAGTAAGTAGTTAATGAATAAAATATTGCTCATGGTTAGTATTTTATGGGAAATACTGAATATAGTGAAATGTGTTTGAGCATATGTATGTAAAGAATAATTAAGCTACTATTCAATGAGAAAAAAGATGAAGTTGTGGTGAATATTATGTAGTTTAGCAGAGTAATTCTAAACGAGAAAATTATTCACAATAGAGTTTCTATTCAGGATTGGGATCTTAGTTGACTGAAATAATAACAGTTGTGAATTAGATTTTCTTGTTAAAGAGAATGTAGCATACTTTGTAGCATTCCTGAATAAACTTAACTTTGATATAGTTCACTTTATGTTTTAATCATTAAATAATTATTAATAAAGTAACTAATAATTTTTATAAAAGCTTAGGAATGGCTGAGAGTTTCAGTAGTAGCAAACTGGACAACATTTCAGAACAATCATGAATCAGGAATTGGCAGGATGTGTTGGGAAGCTACTGAGTGAAGGAATAAATAGGATATCAAGGTTATGAACTGCAATAATGAAAAGGATGGTGGAGATGTGGAGTAAGAAATGTCATAGAAATGTCATAATAGATTCAATCTATGACTGAGCATTCAATCATAGATGTCAGAAAAACATCGTCAGGGTGAAGAGGAGAAATCAGAGCCCTGCTGTCCTGAGCAATCCCTCATTCCTCATCCCATGACTACTGATTCCTTTCCCGTTGTGGGTTGTTTTCACCCTGAGCTGTGAAGACAAAATAAGGAAGAAATTGTAGTCTTAAGTGATGATTGGTTAGGGCTTTCTCTTCTTGTTGAAATAAGGTAGCTGGCTACTGTTTCCAGGGCTGTGTAGTGACTGTGGTTACAAAGTGCATCAAAGTCAGGGTTTCTGGTCTTCCTGATGCATTAAAAACTATGCAGAAGATAAAGGTCTTAAGAAGATAAAGGACATATAAAAGTATATGTCTTAGTTATTATTTAAAATGGATATACCCTTGCATAAAACTGAACTGACAATTTTTCTATTTCCACACAGCCGAGGCAACGAGAACAGACTAGCGCTACGAAGACAGACCATTCTCCGGGAGAAGGGGAGAAGGCAGGCCAGTCGAGGGCCAGCATATATGTTTAATGACCACTCCACAAGTCTTTCCCTTGAGGAGGAGCGCTTTTTGGATGCGGCAGAATATGGAAATATTCCAGTGGTTCGCAAAATGCTGGAAGAATGTCCCTCACTCAATGTGAACTGCGTGGACTACATGGGACAGAACGCTTTGCAGCTGGCAGTTGCCAATGAGCACCTGGAGATCACAGAACTTCTGCTGAAGAAGGAGAACCTGTCTCGGGTGGGGGATGCCTTGCTTTTGGCTATTAGCAAAGGTTACGTTCGGATAGTGGAAGCCATCCTAAACCATCCCGCTTTTGCCGAAGGCAAGAGGCTTGCATTGAGTCCTAGCCAGTCGGAGCTCCAGCAGGATGACTTCTATGCGTATGATGAAGATGGCACACGGTTTTCCCATGATGTTACACCAATCATTCTGGCTGCTCACTGCCATGAGTATGAGATTGTCCACACTCTGCTGCGAAAAGGAGCTCGGATCGATAGGCCACATGACTATTTCTGCAAGTGCAGTGAATGCAATCAGAAACAAAAACATGACTCTTTCAGCCATTCTAGATCCAGAATCAATGCCTACAAAGGTCTGGCCAGCCCTGCTTATCTGTCTTTGTCCAGTGAAGACCCTGTAATGACTGCCTTAGAGCTCAGCAATGAGCTGGCTGTGCTTGCCAACATAGAGAAAGAGTTCAAGGTGAGTAGTGGGATACTGATTCTGACAGACATAGAATTGCAATCAAAGGTTTTTCTCTCATTCCTTGAGCAGTAAGAGATCAGCATTATCTTCATAAATCAGCAGGATGATTTGGGAAAAGACATAATTCTTTAATCAATGGAGAGTTTAAATCTTTGGGAATCTCTTATTGCTGTATGCTGAGTGTAATTCTTGATCCTTGTGTAGAATATGCCAGTGAACTAATTTTCTACTTCCTATCATGCAGGATAGTAAAGGAGGCCCTTCAAATCCATGCTGAAGCTGTCTTAGGGCAGGGGAAAGAGGAGGCTAAACTGGTGTTCTTTGACACTGTTTGGCAAGACAAGTTGCAAGATTCTATTAAACACTTGCAGATTCTCTTTATTTTCTCATAATTGAACTGGAAACTTTGTAGATAAAATGGTGCACAACCTGCAGAAATATTTTCCACAGTTCATTTGTGTTAGGACAGTAAGAATGTAACCTTCTGTCTCTCAGGAAATGCAAAGTCAGGCTTTGTGCAAACATTGCCATTTTTAATTATGCCTTAGGTTAGCTAAAATCACTTGGACTGGGTTTGCTTTATGGGACCCCATTGAAAGCAGATGCCACTATGACAGAGCAAGATATGTGGACTTCACTAGCAGGAGATAAACCTCCTCCAAAGATGTAACAGAATAATTTCCAGCATTACGTTAGGAAGAGTTTGAAGTTGGTATGATCAGTATTTAATGTTCATCTTGTCAGTACTGGGCACAGTTCATAAGGCCCTGAACCTTTCTCAACTCAGCCAACCTGAGCTGGATGCTGCAGTTCTGAATTAATTACTCCTGAGTTTTGTTCATAGATGTATCTTTATGGCACTAACCTGTTATAAGAAGCAGAAATATTTCTTGGAGAGGGAAAATAAGGAGAAGAAATGTGCAAGATGATCTTAAAAACAACAGCTAAAAATCAGTAATTGGAGCAGAGGAGAAAAAAAAAATGGTGAGAAGACCATTTCAGCTCAATGAAGAGGATGTATATCTGCCCCATGAAGTCCCTGACAGAAATCCTTAGGACCTCAGTAGACTGAGATTTCATCCACTGCTTTCGTGTACAGTTCAGAGGAGAGTATTTAAACCACACACTCATTTCTTTCTCTTTACCAGCTGCTGATGGGAACAAAAGGAGTTGATTAACTTAAAGAGGAGTAAATTTAGAACAGAACACAAAACCATTTTTCATACACCATAAATGCAGGCTGTTAAGTTCACAGCTATGTTGAGATAAATAGCGTGTCTCATTTGTAGGAACTGTATAGCTCCCTTTACCACAGTTGGAGTGACACAAACTTAGATTATTATAAAGATAAATAAAATCATCATCTGGAATAGTCAGCAAGAAGTGTCTTTCAAATGTATGCTGCAGTACACAATCAGTGAGATGAACTGGGAGTGCACTATTTGTCCCTGGCACCACAAGGCAGGGAATGGAGTACACAGGTGAGAACAGGTAGGCTGGGTCACAGAGCAAGCTTTTACAGCCTGCCCAGAAGTTCCATAAGGAGGTCCTTCTTCAGGGGCTTCTTTTTTTTCTAGTTCCTCTTTTGTTTCAGTTACTTTCTCTAAAATTAGAGCTTGACTTCTAGGGCAGTGCTGTATAAAGAATTTCAACAGAGATTTTGAGGTGCTGCCCCTCAGCAGAAACAGGAGGCTAGATGAGAGACAGAGCAGCTCCACATTGCTGGGCATTAATCATCCAGGCTCTGCTGGGAACATACATAATCTTTGAGTAGAGAGGAGGTGGATAGGAACTGTGAGGAGCAGAAGCAGTAGGCAACACAGAAATTTAACTCTCCCTTAATTTATAGTTTCACCAGGAGCAGGCAACGTAAGGACTTTTGGGAATGTTTTTATAGGTACTAAAATCCCGTGGTGTTCTGGATAAATATTAAAGACCATGGAGTACATTTACACGTGAATTATCGAGAGTTAACATTTACACTTTCATTAAGTGATTAACATTTACAATATCTAGACAGGCTAGGGACTTGACTGCAAAATACCTGGCTTAGTTTCAGTGGAGGCAGTGCAAGTGTGTGCAAGTTACAGGAAATGAATGTTGTCAGCTTTACTGAGTGTGGGCTAGCTTGTGCTCCTGCAAGCTCGTATCCCTGCTTGCAGCAATTTATCTAAAAATTGTTAACCTTGCTTTATTTCAGGCGTTTGCTACAAATACCTGGGTAGTGTAGTTGCTGCATAAAAATGTGGGTTTCATAAAAATGTGTTACACATGTTAGTGTAGTCAGAACAAGTATAATTTTAGTGCATAGGTTTAGCTGGGCATGGCAAATCTTTAGCTCCACCTAGGGTTTGCCTTAGCCATGTGAAGTATTTCAAATGGAAATTGAACGTTCTGTAAAAGTCACCTATTTTATAGTGCTTATGGGGTATTGTTGCAGGGGAGCTTTCAAGTGAGTACCTACAGCAACCAGTTGCACAGATAATTCCCAGATCTTCCTCAGAGGCAATAGAAAGGAGCAGTGCTAAACTGGATAGATGTGTCAAGCACAGTATAGGAATATTTCTGTAGCAAACATCTAATTCGGGCTTCCTGAGTAATTCTGAGGTCTTCAGGATTTTCTGAACACCATTTAATTTGGTTATATATAATAGAATGCTTTGGGTTGGAAGGGATCTTAAAGATCATATAGTTCCAACCTCCCTGCCAGGGGCGGGGAACCTTCCACTAGACCAGGTTACTCACAGCCCCGTTCAACCTGGTCTTGAAGATCTTCAGGGATGGGGAATCCTCTCTGGACAACCTGTTCCAGTGTCTCACCACTCTTATAGTAAAGAATTTTTTCCTAATATGTAATCTAAACCTATGCTGCTTCAGTTTAAAGCCATTCCCCCTTAGCTTATCATTGCATGCCCTTGTGAAAATCCTTCTCCAGCCTTCTTGTAAGCCCCCTTTAGGTACTGAAAGATGCTATAAGGCCTCCCTGGAGCCCTTCTCTTCCCCAGGCTGAACTGATCCAACTCTCTCAGCCTGTCTTCATAGGAGGTGTGTTCCAGCCCTCTGATCAACTTAGTGGCTCTTCCCTGGATTCATTTCAACAGGTCAACCTCTTTCTTCTTTTGGGGGCCCCAGAGCTGGAGACAGCACTGCAGGTGATGTCTCACAAGAGCAGAGTAGAGGGGCAGAATCACATTCCTTAACTTGCTGGCCAAGGTACTTTTGATACAGCCCAGGACATGGTTGGCTCTCTGGGCTGCATCTGAGAGCATTCTCATCCTGGGCACAGTCTAGGAGGGACAGTGGGAGCCTGTGACTGATCACAAGAAGGACCTGTCTTTCTGAAAGAAACAGTTTTGGTGATCTGCTCTTCTGACCACTAGCATCTTGTTCCCCCAGTTCCTCATCCTCCATAGCACTCACCCCAAATCTTCACCTTCTTTTGCAGGGTGAGACCACCTAGTGCTGCCCCCTCATCCTTAGTGTGACGAAATTTGGCAAAATTTGTTTTTTTCCTAAACTGCTGAGGAGCCCTGAACCAAAGTTTGTCACATGCCTAAAATAAAGCACACATGCTTTATTGAAGAATTAAGGGCAGATTCTTTTTAGAGCCTCCAACTGTAATTTAATTTTAAACTCCCCTCTCAAGTACCCCAAGAAGGCTTTTTTTTTTTTTTTAATTCACTAAGTTTACACTTTTGGGTAAAGGAGAACTCATGGAATTATCCATGACTTTGACCATTTTCAAAAATAAATTAAGCCAAGCAAATTGCCACGTTGCCTTGGATCACATTAGTGGTAGGAGATGTGAGACTCTGGGAGAGGGGGAACTTTCTGTACATATGTGACAGAGAGACACAGTAGAGTATATCAATCATTTTTGCTGTAATTACACATTTAAGTGGACTAAGGAGACAAGGGGAAAAAGGTGGCCCATGTAGTAGTTTCTGCAAGTGAATGCACATGATTTCTCAGAAACAAAGTTCAGACCCTGACAAATTTTCCTGTAGCAGTTTAAGACATTATCATCCCATCTATCCTCCATAACCTTCTCTGAAAGGAAAAATTCTTCATAAGGGAATAGGTCTCAATACAGCAAGCTGTGAGCTGGAGCAGGGAGGGCTCTGCCTTCAGCTGACTCTGCCTGTGCCACAGCTGAGGTGGAGGCCGTGATGGGCAACTCAGTTCCCCTAAGCTTGTTTACCACAACCTGACTGCTTAGGACATTTCAGCTCAGCTGTTACCACTGATCACAGCTGTGTGGTAGTATTTCATGGAAGAGGAAGCTGTTTTGTTGTATTTACAAATGAGAATACAAGTTGATGGAGTTTGTGGATGAATTTACTGGGTACTAATTCATACTGTGCTACTGTGTACAAACGTACGGCAAAGTATGAACAGGGAATCTGGCTCTACCTAAGAAGTGCCCCTTCAGTTTGTATTTTGGCAAATAGGACTACACTCAGAAAAAAATCATGTTATTCACTAGAATAAGTTATCATATGAGATATTTTGAGGCTACCCAAAGACACTGGACTCCCCAGTGGAGTTCCTCACATACTATTGTCAGGTCTCGCTCATTTGAGCTGTTAAATAGTGATGGAGGGTGTGTGTGAGTGGGGATGAGTGTACATATCTCCTACCAGAAAATATGCACATACTAATGTATTACAGTATTTTTTAATAGTTATTCTGAAAGCCAAATGAATTTTTTCCCATATTTATTGAAAATTATTCATTTTTTTTCATTTGATGTTCAAGGGTCAGATATCAGTTTGGAACAGTTGGCACCTAATCATACAGGGGTGTGTAGTTACCTCTATGTTTGTCCTTTGTCTGTGAATCTGAATTGGCTAATTTTCCTTTCATTTTGAAGAGGACATTCATGCATTAAAATTTTTGAATACTGAATGTTAGCTTCTGCCACAAAAATGAAAACCAAAAGGAAGGTGATATATTACTCCCCAAAAAATGTCTGTCTGCAGGGCCAAAAAGTCGGGATTTCAGTTAATCTCTCTTGTTATTCTTCTGAAGAGAGGGTAAATAAATAATGCAATACTAAATTTTACAGCATGGCAGAATATGGTTAGTTTTATTATTTATCTTGTGTTGTCTTTGTAGATAAATGACACTGAAGTGTCTTTCTCTTTTATGACAGATCTGAGCTGTCTTGTTTATGTTACATTATTAAAAAAGTAAATCACTAGCAGTTTTATGTAGATAAACAATACTGTCTGTAACTATTTACCTGGGAATGTTTGCATCCATCTAAGCAAAGTGAACTGTAAAACTTGGATGCAATCATTTAATATATCCAAGTAATAAACTGTTATTGTGGTGGTGTGGTTAATAAAGCACAAAGATGCACAAAGTGCACCCTCGGAAAATAAATTAGGGTGTCTTGACTCAATAGTGGTTTCTTTCCAGGATGAAGCATTAAATGCATTAGATGACAGTTAGTATGAAGGAAATAATTAAAAAAAAGGGGCTAAACAGAGACCACAAGTGGGAGAAGGGGGAATGCTATGAAGAACAGACTGGAAGAGGAGGAAATGTGTAACTGTAATAAAAGCATTTGTAGAAAGTTTCTTTGAACATGCAATGGAGACTACATGAGCAGTCCTATATGGTGTGAGGTGGTTGGAGGATTTTTTTCATTCTTTTGTTTAGGAAATATTCTACAGTAATTTCATCTTTTTAAGACATTAAAATTAGCAGAGATCAAAAAAATAGAAGTTGTTGACACATGCATGAGTAAATCTCTCATAAGACAAATTTTTCAGCTTTAGATGTACATCTGTATCTATATCCAACTCTCGGTCTGTCTAGCTATATTCACCTTTTTCTAACCCAAACACAGCTACATGTAAGGATAGTTAATGAACTGTGCATTGCAATGATCAAAATACCTTTTTCTGTTTTGACTTACACCTTTTGGAAAACAGTGACTGAGGAGAATACTTGGTAGTTAAAGCAATAAGCAGCAGAACCTGCAGTTGCAGTGCAACATTTTGGCTCATGTGGTGAAGCCTGTTGTGAAATATTTGAGCTAGAGAGCAGAGTTGCAGTTAGAGATGTGGTATCACCATGCTAGCTGTGGCAATGTGGACAGTGCTGCTTGAAAAAAGCAATCTTGTGTTTCCAAGCTAGAATAGGTGCTGGAAAATGAGAAAGATAAAGTTTACAAGAATAAAATCAAGGCCTAAGAAAATTCAGTATATTTGTACATTTTTCAGGAAAGTTGGGATTTTGTTTAGATGTGTTCTGTTTTGGATACTTATCTTGTCCAGTTGAAATCTCTACAGTGCAATTTTGTACACCTGAGTTGGATGCCTAGAATTCTGTGACAGTGAATAGAAAAATTTCCCCTGTGCTCTTCATCTCAACTTGAACTGGCTATTAAAATGTGTCATACAACATTTCTGAAAGTGGTGGCTTTTTTGTTTTGTTTTGTTTTGTTTCGTTTTTTTTACTTTAATTGCCTTGAAAGCAAATCTAGAGAAGTGACTCAGGTGCAGAACTTGATAATGTAGATGTGCAAGGTAACCAAGGTGAAACAAACCCCACTCTGAACATTTTGGCGGGTGGGGGTAGGAAGCGCATAACAAGATGCAAAGAAACTATTTATGTTCACAGAGGTGTGGCTGGGATGTAGAACTCTTTCTGTCATGGTGGATCTAAACATCAAGTCTCCTTCTTTCTTCTGTTTTCTAGAATGATTACAAGAAACTGTCTATGCAATGCAAAGATTTTGTAGTTGGACTCCTTGATTTGTGCAGAAATACAGAAGAAGTGGAAGCTATTTTGAATGGTGATGTAGAGATGAACCTCAGTAATGGAGAACACGGTCGCCCCAGCCTTAGCCGCTTAAAACTTGCCATTAAGTACGAAGTTAAAAAAGTAAGCAATTATGTTGATCAAACAGACATGTCATGATTAGTGGTATTAAATTGTGCTACTATTCAGTGTTTATGTTTTGGTAGCCTATGACAAATGAACATTAGGGCCCTTTTTCACAGTGTATTTTAGAAACAAAAGAATCCTTGCCCCAAATAGCTAACAATATAAACAAGAAGCAGATATTCAGGGTGGATACTGGTCACAGTGAGTATGAGAGAAAATGACTCTAAAACAGTTTGTAGCTATGTGCAAAATAAAAGAATGGCAGGAGTTATCATCCCTTCTTTGTCTCGCTTTCATTTCTACTGTCAGTTTAATACTCTGGTCTCCATCTGAAAAGCTCTCAGTGAAACCAGCTGAGTTAGTAGGTGCACAAAAACCCTTGAATTACCCAGGAAACTTGGATAATAGAGGTTGTAAAATTCTAGGTGGTGAACCAGGGAGAAATTTTTTGTGTTGTGAATCTTATACAACCAAAGATCAGGAAGATACAGATCAGGAGAATACTTCAAATGCATGTTACCCTAAAGTAGAGCCTTCTTTACAAAAATGGAGTTTACATCTCTTACATGTGAGGCGTATTTATGTGTTCATGGAGGGAAGAAAAGAAGAAAACTATGTTGGCTGAGCACTCACCAGCAAATGAAAACAATGCAAAACACTTGGTAAGTTATGGTCATTAAAGAGAGATGAAGCAACTGCTGAAGAGAACATATCACAATGAGTTTGTCCTTCATAGTATTTGAGTCTTAATCTGTCCCTGAATTTGAACTTTCTTGCAATACTTTCTCTTCTCTCAATAAAGACATCTCTTGCACCTTCAGCCAGTCATCCTTTGAGTATAGAGAAGATTATAGAAAAAAACCTAACCTAGATTCATTTAAATTTTTAATTCTATTTACAGGTCTGCATATAAATAGATACAGTGTATAAGGATCTGCTATTTGTTAATATCTGTCTTTGTAAGGTGCTTCTTATACTATCCAAATGACACAAAGGGGGTTATAGGGTAAACTTCTCAGTTTTGCAGTTTGTCCAAAATATTCCAGAACCAAGTTATAAACAGTTCTTATCAGATTTCCTGCAAATGTGACAGCTGTTTTCTTATGCCAACATATTAGCACATGAAAATATGACAAAATCTTCCATTCAAAACTGAAGATGATATAGCATTTTTTGCAGAACAAAGAGACTTAAAGTTTTGGAATTTCGAAGCGGGAAATTTAAAATTATAAATGTAAGAAACAAATAGAATTTGGCCAGATAAATTTTATGTTTAATTAACCTTAGATAAAATTATTCTTTTGTGATTGAATCATAAATAATAAAGGTGTTAATAAATAATAGTTTTTTAATTAAAGTATTTATTATTGCTGATAGCAACATGGCTGTTTGCTGGGAGATTTGACCTGTAGTTTTTCTTATGCCCTTGTTAATTTTCCTTTGAGCAACTCTCCTGAGTTGTTGCCATTTCAGAAATCTTAATGTGCTTCATATAGCTGTATTTTAATACAGGTTGTTCTGATGGAAATATTATTTTTGTTCTGTTTTTCTTTATTATAGTTTGTAGCACATCCAAACTGCCAGCAACAACTTCTCTCAATTTGGTATGAGAATTTGTCGGGTTTACGGCAGCAGACCATGGCAGTGAAGTTTCTGGTTGTTCTTGCTGTTGCAATAGGACTGCCTTTCCTTTCAATGGCTTACTGGATTGCTCCTTGCAGCAAGGTTAGTCTGTGAAATCTTGTAATGCCCTTTTATTAACTCCTGTATTGTCTGTACGTAGAATCCTATCTGACAAAGACATGCTTAAATAATAAAAGTTATTTTAAAGCCAAGTTAGAATGGAATGGCTGCAAGATTGCATGTTCAGACAACTATAATTAAGACAGGTATATGTGTTGTATTAAATGTAATGTATATTAAGTTACAATGGTTGAGCAAGAGTTGCCTTATAGAAATCCTGTTTAGAAACAAATTGTTATAGTTTATTTCTTGCCTCCTTAGGCAGATACCAAGGATACTCTTTTTCCAATTGTTCCAGATTTAGACTAAGTTCAAGCTGTGGGTTGATTCCAGTTACCTCAGGGCAATTTTATTTTTCATTATTAAAAATAAATAAAGTCACTGAAATATGAATGCCAGAAATTAAAACAATCATCACTCTTCTAGAAGTCAAAATTAACTGTGTTGGCTTGACAAGATAGTGCTAATATTCATCATATTTCGTGAGGACTTCAAAGCAGTTACACAACTTCCCCTGCATTGATTTACAATGCAGTGTCTGGATTGGGTGACAAGCCCTGAACTCACTGAACTTTGTGCTGAATCTCTGTTTCACTTGGTCACTATCCATTTTGAATGGACACTGATGGAAAATATCCCTTGAAAATATGTTAGAGGGAAAAAATGGCATCCTATAAGGATCATTCATCATATTGCTGTTATAATATCCACAACTGTAGCAGGTCGAATCCTTTGCACATACAATGATTTCAGGGGAAGAGGAAGGTTGAAAGAGAGGACTGAGGTCTTTGTGGTTTTTTGGTTTGGTTTGGTTTGGGGTTTTTTGTTTGTTTTTTTGTTTGTTCGTTTGTTTGTTTGTTCTCTGAGAGGAGAAAAGTGGACCTTTTTTGTTTTGCCATCATTTCTCATTTCTTTCAGTCTGGACAGTAAAAATCAGTTATATTATTTTCACTTTTCTGTATAGTGAGTGGGTTTTTATGAATACTTATTTCTTAAAACACTCTTTGAGATTCAACACACTTCATCAATTGATTTTCTATAATAGTAGTAACTTCTCTATTTGTCATTTTCCATTTTCAATGATTTATTGGATCTTAAACTAAATTTGAAGCATTGTACATTCTGAAAAATAAATTTCCAAGTAGCTTTTTAAAGTCAAGATACAAGTAGCAACATTCTTTAAGATTCCAATTCTGTCACTATTTAATCAATTCATCCTGTGATTTGGATGTTGAATGCTTCTTTTCATTGTATTCTATATAATATAGAATATAAAATATAAAATCTAATCTACATTTTCAGTAATTGCCATTTAATACTTTAGGCTTCACTCATACTTCAAAAGTTTAATCTGGTTTTTGAAGACAAAAATTTTCAGTGTATAGTCTCAAGATAGGATGGCTCCAATATGGAACATGATCTTTATCAAATGTCCTTTCTGTGCATGAATGGATGGAATTTTATGTCTTCTTCTCCTAGCGAGATAAAGTACCCATTCTTTTTCCAGGTTTGACAGTATAAGGCACATGACAGAAGAGAGAGAAAATGTTCACTGCATAACAACTTGCAGTAGAGTTCAGACACATTTCTTTATATTCTCGTGCCACAGCTGTGAGAAAGGCAAAAATGTTTTTATGACATTTGCAACATCTCAGTCAGCTACCTGTAATGCTGACCAGTTTTCTCTTTGGGAAAATGTTAATCTGAGTTTGGACCACAGATACTGAATTGAAGGTTTCAGATGTGAAAAAAAATTAATGGAAATATGTGGTCAGTCCTGTTGATTTGGAAGGAATTTACCACTGTTATATGCCAGAAGGAGTTAAGATTGCCTCTTATGTGAATTTCAGCCATCGATCCTCATAGAGACATTTCAGTATTTTATAAACTGTTTGCTCTGCATTTGTAATTGTTAATTCAGTGTAACTACTGACATCATTAACACAAATTTCTAGAATAATATTTTATTACATGACATGAAAGAGTAAAAACTTTTTCCAGTTATCTGCAAGAATCTTTAATGTTTCTGCTGTTCAGCTGTAGTAATAGAATTTAGATTTTTAGCTTTATGAACTCATAAGTAATTCAGTTAACCTCTGGCCAAGATGTGGGATCTAAATTTGAAACTGAGTTGTCTTTTCCTGTTCCCAGTCTCTTGAGGTTGGCATTTCTAAAGAAGTAACTTCAAAAATTACTAAATGCTTTCTAGAAGCATATTCTGAGAGTTATACACATTCCTCTTTTGCACTGCAGTAGAGGAAAAGAAACATTGTGTCCTGTATATGAGGAGCTAGAAATTTGTTATTACTAAAAAAGTATATGCATAATATCTTTTTTTTCTTATCAGGCCTTTTCTCCTTTGCAATAGCTGTGTGCTACCTGGAGTCCCCCTTTATAACTTTTTCTTTATCAATGCCATACTCAATAATGTCACAATACTAATTGTTTCTGTGGAGTTACAAGGGGGGAATAATGTGAATCAGTGACTCCAGACCCCAGCAATTACAGGTGACCCTGTATATAGACAAATAAGTGTCAAAGTGTCCCCCATGCAACTATTGTATATCTTTTCCTAACCCAAACCAACATACAAAGCACTCTCCAAAGCTCCATAGCAAACAAAAAAACATAGTATAGAGGATGTGGACCCAGAAAAGAACCCAAAACAAAACTCCAGATCAGTTAAAACACAGAGAGATTCAGAGCATTTAGAAAATCATGTCCTTGGTCTCTGCAGTGGAAGGGAATTTATTATGTCAAAATGCACAGTGAAAATGTACGAGAGGGATTCTAGTTCAATAAAAAGTGCAGAGTTGCAAGATTATGGCCTTGGCTTTAGATGCTGCTTTCTTTCCCCCCCAGTTCATATTTTCTGACCTATACCTTCTCCGTAAAGACATTCAGAATTTTAGAAGTGTAATTTCAAAATTTTATTGGATCATTGTTGTATAGCAGTGTCATAATAACTTCCAGCAGTTTTGTAATCAGTTCAACCAAAATTTTGCTTCCAGAGAGATTTTGCTATATATATGTAAAAAATACCTTTCTGTTTCTTTAGAAGGGATGGGCAGTGGGGTGCTAGGAATTAAGTCTCTTAAATTTTATATTTTTTATCAAGCAATGTATTAACATTAACCTACTTCAGTATTTTTTCTTCTTTTCTGATTATGTCTCTCTCTGGCAACTGTCTCCTAACTCAACTTTGTGAATACAAGAATAATGCATTTAAAAGGACACTGTCAAGGTACTTTATAATTTTCCAGCTTTGCTTTATTGTATATTTTTTACAACTGTACCTTCCTAGCTTGAAATAAAATTTTTCCCCATGACAATTACCTGTTCTCTTTGTAGTTCATGCAAAATAATTCATTGTGAAGTTCATCTCATGAGGCTGACAGACTATTTAATAAAAAAGAAATTATTTTGAGTGAGAAACATAATAAATGGCATGGGTTTGAAAAGTAATACAACAAATCTTATGCCTGCTAACCTTGACAGTGTTCCTTTAACAGTGTCTTATATTTACATTTGTCTAGTCCTCCTAATGTGATCTGTATTTCAGACTTTACCATTGCATCCTTGGCTCCATCCTCTTATTCATGTTTCTGTAAGAGCTGACTGCAATATTCTCATTTTCTGTAGCAAAAGTATGAATACCAATAACATACCTCTCTGTTTTCACCTCCTTTTTCCAGACCACAGATTGTTAAATGTTTTAGCTTTCAGTCATTTCCAAGGAATTTTTTTAGAGACAAATAAAAAAAAAAATTAAAAAGTATTTTTCTGCAGCTACCAACTAAGTGGACAAGCTAAGACTTTTTATATTAATACAGGCACGGTCTAAAATAAAGTAAATATTTGCTAAAAGTTCAACGTTCTGTGAGTTTATATGGAACTTTTAGGTTTTTAAAGTGTGGCACTAAGCCATTTTTAAGTTGTTCTTAGTCATGACAAAGCTGAGAACTTTTTCATTGTAGTAGTCAGGAGGAAGTTAAGGCTCTACAGAACTATAAACATAACTTTTTGAGGCCTCACAATTTTTTTTTTTTTAAATAAAGCAAGTTGGGAAAACTGCACAATAATTGTGCTAAACCGAGTATCACCTCAGTCAGGAAATGAAATTCTTTAGTCGTAATTCATTCATGGTAATAATGCTTTCAGTAAGTGTCAAAATCTTGGTTTCTTTCTTGCCTCATAAAGATGACTAACATGTAAGAAATCCAACAACTATAATAGATTTTAGTCTTGGTTGTCTGTAAGAGACATAGGTACCGCTGAATAATTACAGAATTATTTCAACCCACCCAGTTAAAAATACAGATTTTTTTTTTTAATTTCAGTATTGTATCAGTGAAACTGATAGATTATTCTTTGAAAACAGCAAATCAGTAAAAGCTTCTAAAGGCAACTGTCAACATGGCATCATAGTACACAAATTTTTCTAAATATTTGTTCCTTTGCATTATTGAAATATATGACTTTCTATGTTACTGCTCTTTTTATGTATTTTTGATTTTGGAAGAAATCAATGCAATATCCTTGTGTTTCATAATCTCTGTTGCAGCTGGGGAGGATAATGCGTGGACCTTTTATGAAGTTTGTAGCCCATGCAGCCTCTTTCACCATTTTTCTTGGTCTGCTTGTCATGAATGCAGCTGACAGGTTTGATGGCACCAAACTCCGACCTAATGAAACAACAGACAATGTAAAGCAGCTCTTTAGGATGAAAACATCGTGTTTCACATGGATGGAGATGCTCATTATTTCTTGGGTAATAGGTAAAAAAAATTGCTTGAATTTGTCTTGCTATGATTTCAAGTGAAGCTGAACCCAATTGAATCCTTTGCTATCGATGTTTTGTGTAAATATTGCAACAAAGGGAGTTTCTCAGTTGTCTTCATTCCCACATGGGCCTCATTTGATGTCAGCAGGATTCACATGTGCCTAGTAGATCACATTCAGATTAAGGATTTAGGTGAAATCGACGTCATCTGAATATAAATGAATTCAGTTTTATGGATACCAAAGCAAAGTGTCTTCCAGTTTTCTGGGGGTTTTGAGTCACACTGTGCCAACTACAAAGGGGAAAGTTTTGCACATAACAGGTACAGGGTTTTTTGTGTCCAATTGTCTCTTTCTGCTAAGATTCTCTTTTTTTGCAAGTATGCCTGCAGAACTAACAGTGTTTAGCTGAATGTATTATTGACATAAGAGAAGAATATAGACCCCTGAACATTTGGCAGTAGATTTTTTCGTCCCAGCATAGGGGTGAAATGAGTGCTGAGTGCTCTGAGCTGACCCACTGAATTCTGTGATTTAGTACTATTCAGCATCAGAACCTGAGCTCAAGCCCTCCAAATATTTTGGCTGTCAGATTCTCATTTACAAGTCTGATACCTTTTAATCCAGTGAGGGTTACATGCCCAAATATATTAAGAGTCTGGATTCTGATTGTTACTTAAGACAGTAATGTGTGAGAGTTAACTTCAAGCTAAGTAAAATATCTTTCCATTCAAGAGCTTACACATTTAACATATTTTGTGTTTATGATCTCTCCATGATTGATATTTGTATACCGATTCTTATAGCTTTAAAAGGCATTGGCAGTCTTTATTTATTTAATAGTAAAGCTATTTATAAATTAATATAATTGTGTATTATAGGAATAATATAGCACTTAGATTTCCAAAGTCTATAAATATCAATATTTTCACCCAATATTATAGGAGGAAATAATAGTTCCCTAATTTAAAGTTCTAATTTACTAATTTATTCTATTTTTATTTATTTCAGTGTCATGCACAAGACAGTTTATGAAAAATTGATTCAGTGCATATAGATGTAATACTAAATGTAGTTACTGTAATTGACATTATTATTGTCCTTATATGAAAATTATTAAAAATTCCTTCAGAAAATTTGATAAGTGCAAAAATTAGTGACATTATTCCATTCAGCTTTTTATTAAAGATTCTTTTTAGAATCCTAGAAATGTCGTTTATATTTTTTATCTTGAAATGATAAAGGATTTTCTCAGTAAAAAAAAGATGTCATAAAATAATGCTGTACTCTTATATTTTATTACTAAGGAAGAGTAATTGGGAATCAAGAGTAATCGGGAATTAAGATACCTTTGTCCTATTGAAGAAGCATTAGGTTTGAGTCTTACTTTCTTGCTCATTAGTCACATATCTTTTCAATTTCAGTAAATGATTCTGTACCCAGGGTTATTCTGAAAATAAGAAGATGTGAGTTTCTCTGTTAGCTCTACCACAGATCATGCGGAATTCTGAAAGGAATTCTGAAAGATTGCTATTATTACTCACATGAGAAAGAAGTCTTGCAATCTATATGAATTTTCAGATTCAAGGATTTTATTTTGTGTTTGAATCCCCACTGATCAAAATTGTTTTGAGTTTGACTGCAACCAAGACCATGTTCTATATATAATGAAAATATAAAACAATTGTGAAGATAAAAGAATACACTGTTTTCTCTGTTCTGTCTTATACAGGCATGATATGGTCTGAATGTAAAGAAATTTGGTCTCAAGGTCCAAAGGAATACCTTTTTGAGTTATGGAATATGCTTGATTTTGGTATGTTAGCAATTTTTGCAGCATCATTCATAGCAAGGTTTATGGCATTTTGGCATGCGTCCAGAGCCCAGAACTTTGTTGATGCACATATGAAAGATCTGACAAGTCCAACACTGGACCCCAGCATAAAATACTACACCTTGGGTGAGTTGATTGCACGTGATTAAGATTTACTTCTGCCGCCAAAATGAACTGATTTTTCTATTAATAAGTCTCCAATACCATAGGTCCACAATGTACTACTTAAGAATTTCCCACTCCTTCTCATTCTTATGGTAAATTGAATATGAGTCAGTGGTGCCCTGGCAGCCAGGACAGGACATCTGTGTCCTCGAGTGCGTTAAGCATAGCATCACCGGACAGTTGAGGGAAGTGAATTGTCCCCGTCCACTCTGCAATGGTGGGGCCTCACCTGGAGTGCTGTGTGCAGTTTTGTGCACCACATTGTAAAAAAACCCACTAAACTATTGAAGACCGTCCAAAGGAGGGTCACAAGGATGGTGAGGGGTCCGGAAGGGAAGCCATATAAGGAGCAGCTGAGGTCACTTGGTCTGTTCAGCCCAGAGGAGAGGAGACTGAAGGGAGAACTCATTGCAGTCTTCATCATCCTCATGAGCGGATGTAGAGGGGCAGGAACCAGTCTCTTCACTCTCATGACCAGTGACAGGACTCAAAGGAATGGCATGCAGCTGAGTCAGGGAAGGTTTAGGTTGGATATCAGGAAAAGGTTTCTCACCCAGAGTTTGAATGAACATTGGAACAGCCTCCCCAGGACCTCCCCAGGGAAGTGGTCACAGCTCCAAGCCTGTCTGAGTTCAAGAGGTATTTGGACAATGCTCTCAGGCACATGGTGTGATTCATGAGGTGTCCTGTGCAGGGCCAGGCGTTGGACTCGATGATCCTGATGTGTCCCTTCCAGCTCAGCATATTTTATGATTCTGTGATTCTACTGTTTGATCACAGTTCCCTTGGCTATGCTCATACATCTTTTGGGAGAGTGTTATAAACAGCAGGCATTGAAATGATCTAAGATCAAAATAACCTTACTGTTACCTGACACCTTTTTGAGATTATTTTAATCTATTCCGTTACACAATACTATCTGCAAACCAATCTCTATTTGTGCAGCTGTGAAAGGAATCTACTGTAATGTGGGGACAAAACTAAACAATGAGATGCATGAACTTCTTAAACATGCTTTGTCAACATAACCAATATGTCTTTTATATATTATTTTCTTAGAGACTCTGTTATATTACATTAATATTTTTCAATCCGCTCTCTTTACCAGTAGGAGATGAAAAATGTTAGTAAACTTGCTTAGCATATATGAGAAGTGACTAGAAACTATTTTGCCTGAATGAGAAAAAATTAAGCTCTCTTGACTGGTGTTCACTGTCAGCATCGCCACATCTGTCTTACCTTTATTAGATATTTTTCTCTAGATACTGAATTACATCAGTTTCTATATCTGTTCTGTGCCTCAGATGTTATTTCTTATAAGGTTACATTTCTGCATTATCCAGGCTGTAGAAAAGCAGAGCAATTAATATATATATTCTGAAACACATTGAATTGTAAGTCTCATAAGTTTTACTGGAAAGTTACAGATTTTATGTAAGTCCTAAAAGCAGCTGGTAAATATTAATTCAGTTTTCAGAAACACACACTTGAAGAATGTACAAACAGAGACTGTTGTTTATGTTCACAGTGTCTGCATATGACAAGCACAAGTCTTGTAACTCATTTATGCTACACAATACTGCATTATTTAGCAAGGCAGTTTCCATTCATATCAGTCAAGAGTTGTGACTTTGTTATGCACTGAAGCACAGTTGAGCCATTTTTTAGTGTATGCATGTACATTGAAGTCTGCTTTGAGAGCACCTGGGTATGGTAGTGGCAACATGGATAATGTTATTTAGGGCTACAGTTTTTTTCATAGGGTAACAAACATAACTTGATGGACACCATGTTGAACATGAGCCAGCAGTGGGCCCCTGTGGCAAAGAAGGCCAATGGTATTCTGGGCTGCATTAGGCAGAGCATGGACAGCAGGTGGAGGGAGGTGATCCTACCCCTCTACTCAGCACTGGTGAGGCCACAACTGGAGTGCTGTGTCCAGTTCTGGGCACCCCAGTACAAGAGAGATGTGAACATATTGGAGAGAAGGGCCTTTACAGGAGAGTAAACACAGATAACAACTCTCCTGGGACATAAGTAACACATCCCAGGTTAACCTCTTCTCTTTTCCTGAAGCACAATAGTGAATGAATTTAAGCCTGCCACATCATGAGAGAATGCCTTGACTTACAGCAAGGAAGTATTCTGGAGGGTATTGCTTTGGACTTTTGACACTTTTCTGTAAATATTTATTGAAGTAAAAGTTTAAACTTAAATGTTCTGCTCTGCAGTTGAATGTGTCACATTCCCTATTAAAAGACATTCAAGTAATTCACGAGTACATTAGCTTCAGCAGAAGAGATTGATAGAAATGATGATAGAAAAGGTGATGGAAATGGTTGTTTGCTGGGAAAAGACCATAACAATTTCATTATGAGTAAGACAATAAAGCAGAAAATATACAGAAATATTATTGTTCATGTAGTTTTGGAGTTGTGAATGCCATTTAATTAATTCAGATCCCCACATCAATACAGTTCATTTTGTCACAGCTCAGTTTTCATTACTTGACACTGTAAGCTGAATTTTACTTATATTCTATTGTAGGTGAGGATTCAATTCCCAAAAAGTTACCTTAGTGATCTTATGGTCCACTTTTATAATTACTGGTGATCTAATCAATACAGTCAGTGGAGCTATGGAAGGGTTTTAGTTACATGGCTCAATTCAGTCAGCTAAACCTGAGTGACTAGTGCTGTTTGAGTTGCCCAGGGTTTCTTCCCTCACCTTGAAATCACAGAATATCCTGAGTTGGAGGGTACCCACAAGGATCATTGAGTCCAACTCTTAGCCCTGCAGAGGACATCAACAAGAGTCACACCATGTGTCCAAGATGCTGTTCTGACTGCTGTTCCAATTGCTGCTTCAAAAAGACCCCACCCCCCCATAGATGCATACAGTTATCTTGAAATAATGACAGTTCTCATCTTTTGTTTCTAGCCAGAATAAACTGGGATCCCTCTGATCCTCAGATCATATCTGAAGGGCTGTATGCAATTGCGGTTGTATTAAGTTTCTCAAGAATAGCCTACATCTTACCAGCTAATGAAAGCTTTGGACCACTGCAGATATCACTTGGCAGAACCGTGAAAGACATCTTCAAGTTTATGGTGATATTTATCATGGTGTTTGTAGCTTTCATGATCGGCATGTTTAATCTCTATTCCTACTACCTGGGGGCGAAACAAAATGAAGCATTCACAACGTAAGTACAACTGATTAAAATGTAACTTTTTTTTCCTAACAATAATGCAATGAAATACAAAACATGCTTTGCAAAGCTACTACTTTTTTGGGCATGGGGTACTGAGATATCTTTATCAAAGCAAGGGAAAATATGTCTTCAAACAGGTGGAGATAGATAGGAAAAAATACCTCAGAGGTTTGGACTGCTGTATATGTATAAACTGATTAAGAGGAAATACATGTATTTAAGTGAACTAACTTGAAAAAAAATCAGAATGCCCACACCATGGTTTTACGTGGAATGGTAAAAATTCAGCTGGAAGATTATGGTCTGTGAGACTCATTTTTCTGAAAATTGATGTTTTGCTATCAGATATCCTGTCTTCTCACAGTTTCAGAATCTTTGTCATAATAATGGTGAAATAATTCATACAAAGTGAACTAATGATTCAATTTTAATAATTTACAGGTAATTATTTTTTATTTACATTAATTTACATTCAGCAGGCTGTAGCATGTAGATTATTTAACAAGCAAATAATTGTAGTATTCTTTCAAGGATGGGTACATAATTCCTAAACTGAATCAGATGGTTTTATTGTCAGTCCTAAGTTTTAGGAATCTTGTATTATGAAATAGCCTGTGCCCATGAAATTAGTCTACTGTTATGCACTGTGGCAGAGTTCTACTTTATGATAATGGAAAAATTTGTACACCATATAAAAATGGTAACTGACAAATTATACAGTGAGAATATACAGCTTTTCTTCAGTATTATATGCATGTGTTCAATTTCTCCTTTTAGTGTTGAAGAAAGTTTCAAAACATTGTTCTGGGCTATATTTGGACTCTCAGAAGTTAAATCAGTTGTCATCAATTATAAACACAAATTTATTGAAAATATTGGTTATGTCCTTTATGGAGTCTATAATGTTACCATGGTCATCGTCTTACTGAACATGCTTATTGCAATGATCAACAGTTCATTCCAGGAAATTGAGGTAAAAACTACTTTTATGATGAAGTATTACCACATTTGCTGTTACAAATAATTGTATAAATCTCCCAGAAAATTTTCTTGTTGACATCTTGTTTAAGAAAAGTAACACATAGGCTTTTGGAATATATTAGGAGAAAATACTAATTCAACTGAACATTTTTATTATAAAATACCTGGAAGTTACCAGGCTGCATGTGTTTGCATTAGTAAGAATCAGACTGGAATAAGAAAATGCTGCTGAACCCTCTTCCTGAAGAAGATGGGCTACATGGTGCGACTTTGTGATCTTTCACTTGCCTCATTTTTAATTATTTGAGAAATTTCCCTCTTGCTTCAGGGATGTTCTCATTCCTATGCCTTGGCCTTGCAAGCAAGTCTCTAACATGCTATGTTCTTCTTTCATTAAAGAACTGTTGCTCTAGACCTCTGAAGTGAACAAAACTTTACTTTGACAAAGTAATCAGCAGGGCTGCTGAAAATCAGCATAAACTTTTGTATGCCATGTAAAACAGAGTGCTAAATCATTGTCATTGTTTTGAAAAAGAAGGAGGCAGATCTCCAGGAGCTAGGCCATTTCAGACCTTCCCAGATGATGTCCTCGCACACAGCTGCATGCTCAGGTTTGACACTGCTCTGGCCTCCTCTTGTAGGCTCTGGTTTGGGGCTGTAGCGTTGTCTGGCTTGAGCAAGAGCAGCACATTCTCTAGGGAGGTTCATATTCTTCTGACTCGGGAAACCACAGAGCAAACCTATGAGGTTTAGAGAGTTAAAAAGCAGTTTCTTATCAAAAAATAAGCTGACTGGATAAAAAGCAGCTTCTAAAAACAGGCACAGCAATACTGAGTTATGTCCTTTGACATGATGTCAGTCCTTTCTGCAGAAAAACCCTCTTAAACTTTGCAGGGCAGAATAAAGTGATTGTTTTGATGATCCTAAATGTTAAACATAAACCACAGTGATGGTAGCATATCTGGTTTAATCAGATGTTCCAACAAGTGAAAGGAATTATCTAAGAATCACCTAATCTTTTTTAACTTCATATTTAAAGTAATAGAGTGATAGTCTATAGACTATTAGCAGGGTCTGTCATTGTAATCCTATATTGCAGACTATTAGCACTGACCCTGGAGTAAGAAATGTTTAAATTAAATCCATTCTGTTCTTCTGTAATCACATTATTTTAAATGGATTAATAAGAATCATTCCATTCATTGAAAATTGGGTTTCATGGATCATAAGCAAGTTCTTGATCTGTTTGGGATTAACTTCAGCTGTTACATTCAAAACACACATAAAGTTTAGCTAGAGCATCTTTAATAGTCAAAGTGGGATTAACAGTGTATTAACATCTGTGTTTCCATTTTACAGGATGATGCTGATGTAGAATGGAAATTTGCAAGGGCTAAACTTTGGTTTTCTTACTTTGAAGAAGGGCGAACTCTTCCAGTACCCTTCAACTTAGTGCCAAGCCCAAAATCTTTGCTATATCTCCTAATCAGAATCAAAAAATGTATTTCTAAACTATTTTTGTGCCAAAAGAAAAACTTTCAGGAAGATGCGGAGATGAACAAGGTAATTTTGGCATGTGTATACTGACTGCTAATTTTAAAAGATAAAAACAATGTTAACTTCTTTTTTGTTGTTGCCCTGTTTTACTCATGAATTTCCCAATATACTTCATCCATCCTGAACTCAGTCACTAACACGGGTACAAGAATATTCTAGAATACAGTGTTAAAACCCTTGCTAAAGTCAGGTCAGGTGACATCTCCAGCTCTCCCCTTATCTGCAAGTCATTTTATCTCAGAATACCATCTGATGGTTAGACAGATTTTATTTTTCATAAATTCACTCCTACTTTTTCCAGTCACTATCTGTTCTTTTGCATACTCCAAGAGGATTCGTTATTCATTCCAATTTTTCGCCGGTAACAGAAGGGAGGTTGAGTGCCCATGTTTGCTCAGATCATAATTTTGACCTTTTTTGAAGATGGGTTCGACATTTGTCTTTCTTCAGCCTTTGGGGACCTCTCTCAATATCCATGTGTTTTCAGAGATGATACCGTATTTGCAAGGGGTTCATCTGCTCTCTCAGCACCTGTGGATGAAGCTCTTTGGGCCCAAGGGACTTGCCTTGGTCAAGTTCTCTCAAATAAGCCCTGTCCCCTGGAATCCCTTCACTAAGCACAGAGGCCTGAGAGACTCTTGCTGAAGCCTGAGGCAAAGAAGGCATCAAGTCCCTCAGTCTTACTATCATCCACTGTCACCTAAATCCACTTTCCCACTGAGCAACAGACCCACATCTTCCTTGTTCTGCCTTACATTGCTATTGGAGCAGTAGAAGATTTTCTTATCGCCGTTCCAAATGTTAGTTTAAGGCAAGCTTTGTCTTTCCTAACACCACACTCACATATCTGGACAGTTTCTAAATTCCCCTTGATAGCCTGTGTCTGCTTGCACTGAAAATGCAGCCTACTTTTATTGTAAAGCATTTTTTATCTGTTTTATATACCTAGTGCAGTAAAAAGTGCTTGAGTTGATTCACTGGGCTTGCTTAAGAAGTTTGTAGTCAGTGTATTTTTCCTGCACTGCCTTGGTGTGAATCAAAGTTAATTGCTTTAGGAGAATATGGAATGTTAGGTGATATTGGAAAGTTAAAGACTAGCACTATTCTAGCATACAAAGAAAAAAGTTAAAATTTGTCATGGTAGCAGAAACAAAATTGTCTTCTATGGAAATTTAAATGTGGAAAGAATTGTGTTAAAATGTGTGGTGGTCTGAGCAGAGGCCTGTTAAAGGTTATGAGTTCTTGAGTCTGTAGTCAAGAGTCATTACCAATTAGACTGGGGACCACTAAAGAATTTACATGTGTCTGTCAGTTCTTTGTCACCAGTGTGAAAAGCAGATTTTTCAACACAGAGTTGAAGAGTAGAAGAGAAAAACTGTTTTCAATCCTAGGTGGAAAAAATGGAGTTTTAGGAAAAATACTGTGCCTCTGACAAACCTCTGCCCCTGGTTAACTTTATAATAGTTTATGAGAACAAACACAGGAACTACAGTGTCACCAAAGTCAGGATTGTTATTAACTTAAAATGTCTTGTGTACAATTGGTAATTTTCCTAGTGTTTCACAGATCTGTCTTCATTTTACTTGGGAAATCTAATCCTAATGTATTTAAGACCCAACAGAGGTGATACTTCATTTGCTCAGGTTTTTAATGACTGACATTTGCAAAACTTGGTTTTAAAAACTCTGTGAGTGATAAAGTCATCACTGAAAAATCATGCGTAAGGGGATGCGTGAGATATAAGGAGATGCATATAAACTTAAAATTGAGTGATAGTGAGAAACAACAAATGGTTCTTTTTCTAATTCCCTTGCGACTTTGAAAAATCACATAAGTAAGTTAGAAGCTTGTTTTAGTACCTTTTTAGCATGAAATTTATGTTCTTTAAAACAAGTAGTCTTAAAAATCCCATTTATGCACCCTAAGGAAAGAAGCTGTATTTTTATCACTCCTTTCAAATCTAGCAATTCAACTAGAAGGGTGCAAAGTGTAATAATTGCCGGTTCTAGATAAAACAACAGGTAACAGGTGTATCAGCTTTTACAGCAGTCCCTCTGAAAGACAGCTGTAAGAATGTAAACATCATTTATCAGATTTTTTCCTAGCCCTGAATTAAATTTTAGTCTTCAAATATTAATGCTTTACACTCACTGCAGATTGTAGTGTAACTAATCCTAAATGAAATGTGCTTACTCCCCAGCCAAAGCAGCTATAAAACTGCAAATCAAATTAAAAAAAAAAAAAAAAGGCTTTTATGTTGATAAACATAAAGCATCTGAGTTGCATTTATTCATTCTTCAGCTTTTCCAGCAGGATGATTGCTATCACCAGATGATTACATTTTTACTTACTTTTTGAACCACTACATGCTGTGGAGCTGACTTATCTGAATCTATGAGATGCTGCCATCCTGTGCACTTCCAAAAAGTGACTAAAATGCTTTTGTGTTACTTTTTGACCCACTGTTTATGATTCATTATTGTTTTGACCGGTTTATGGCATCTTCTCGAAGGCACTCTCAGGCTTTTGGATTTTGACTTTGGACTCTTTCAGTGCTGAGACTACTGAGCAAGGAGCTATTTGTGCAAGGAGCTTTTATAAATGCAATGATCTGTGCAAAGATAAGAAAAGATTTGACAAGACCAGACCCAAGACCCTAGACTTAATGGCTGTGTTTATGCTAGTGAAATGTGAAGGGTAGTTTATCTGGGCATTGAGGCCAATTCAGGAATGGCTTGCCCCTATATAAGTAGTTTTCCTTGAAAAGGGTTGCTGCAAGCTCTTGTCTTCAGACCATTCCAGTTGCCAAACTGTGCCTAGGAAGGTAGAAAGTCATTTTGGGGCAAGTCCTACCCGGGAGGAGAGTAAAAGTTTATTGGTAGAAGACATTGCATTGCAGTGCCAAATAATGTTAACACACACTTGAGTTTACTGATTCAGATCCAGCCTGTGGGTCTTTCTGCTGCACAGCCAGCATCTTCTCAGTGCAAAAGCACCAGCAGCTTCACGGTGAGTGTAAAGACAAGAATTAGGATTGGAAGGGGGGGGAATTCTGCTCCTAGAGCCAGCTATGCCCTGATTATTGTTGGCAGAAAACAAAGCCAGATGCTGTCATTGCTGTAATTACAGCAAGTAATTTACATTGCTGTGTTCAAAGTGTAGCACACAGGAAGTTAATTTCTTGAGACATATCTGCCTATAATACTAAAGGCTGTGAAGTTGTTTTCTTTCAGGTTGTTGATTAAAACTTGTAGATTTCTTGTTTCAAGCTACAATTGGAGTTTTAAACATAAAGTGAACAAGAAACTCAAACCAAAAAAAGGGGAGGAATAAATTAAGAAAAAGGAGAGTTTTAAAGAAACCTACTTAGTTTTTTATTCTAAATTTTAAAATTGCCTTGCGATTGAGAAAGTTTATTTTTTTAAGAGTCACAGAACTTGTTTATTCTTCCTGAGCTAAAAAACAGTAGTTGAAGATCATGTATTTAAACCTTGTTCTTGAAACCTGGCCCTTCAGGAAAAAAATAAGGGACAACCACAACCATTTATTGAAACTGCTTTAAACCTCCATTCAAAAAAGAAAAATATTTCAGCTTTTACTTTCCTAGTACAAACCAATGTTTCTGAAATTTTCATGAGTGGCCTTTGATTATGGGAGCACAAACTGATTTTCTGTGAACCCTCCCTTCTGGTCCAAGCATGTACAGTTTTTTGGCATTCCAAGTCATCACTTGCTTCTGAAAAATGGGATTTAAGACATTAACAGAATGGTAAACAAAACAGCTACAATAATTACATTACTATTGTGATTGCATTCAGTTTTAACTAATACTAGAGAATGACGAAATGAGGAGAAAGTTTAAAGACAAAGGTATTTTCTAAGAGGAATGATGCATATGTGCTGCATGTCATCTCTCACACCACACTCTTGGAAGAGAGTTATTTGGGGGGGGTTGTATCATTGTTTTATTTAATTTACATTATTTCCCTTCTGATTACTCATGTTCAAAAAATGTTAACTTGAAAATAGGAATTCTGGTTCAGTTATCAACATGACAGGCTGAGTGTACTCCAGTAGTAATTTTGGGGAAAGAAAAAAACCATAGGCATGAAAATTAAAGAGAGTTTAACAATGTTATTTGA
Organism: Empidonax traillii; assembly: GCF_003031625.1. Lineage (NCBI taxonomy): Eukaryota > Metazoa > Chordata > Aves > Passeriformes > Tyrannidae > Empidonax > Empidonax traillii. The sequence continues at coordinate 463,967 of NW_020955899.1, read as the reverse complement.
TGTTACGATGAAATCTTGGCAATCTCTGCCACCAAGTGGTTGTTCAGCAGCACGCAGTAGATGTTCTGTCCTGTTAGTGTTACATATAAGCAGATTTAATGAAGTTACACACTTATGACTTGCCTGCCAACTTTGAGGTGCAATCTGTAGCTAAGTTCATTATTCTGTCCAAAAAAGTGCTGAAGGGTAAAAGTTAAGATAAATTTGTTATAGTGTGCCTGATTTTACAAATTTGCAGTGTCTCACTTAATTGATTTTGCCACATAATACCAGTTTTGCTATTTCAAGAGAAAATCAAGTTGTAGTTAAGCATTTGATTAATATTTGAAGTGAACCAGTGTAACATAAATTTGAAACTGGTAACCAACATGACAGATTACTTTTTAAAATATATAATAAAATACATAGTAAATACTAAACATTTATAAGGAAAATCTGTAGATAAACTGGTAAGTAACAGGCTCATGAATGATATCACAGCTGCAAAGTCAGAGATCCAGGAGTGCTGGGGCACCAGCCACACAGCTGTAGCCCAAGCTCTTGGCCTAGGGCAGCTTTACTCATGACAGCTTCCCTCTGCTGCTGCAAAGAAAGCATGCTTTTCCTCTTATTCTACTATATTATTTCCAAAAATGGAGCTTAAATAGCAGGAAGACTGTTTTTCTCTTTTAACCTAGTAGTAAAGGTGAGGCCCAAGACAGTATTAATAGTTCTAAAATCCTGAAAGACATAGTGATTGCACAGTTGTGTAAACTCACTAGCCATTACTTTTTATCATAAATCAGATACTTGGTTTAAGTTTAAGCATTTAGATAAACTTATGTTTTCTAATATATATTCAAAGCATTTAAAGTAGCTTTACTCAAGCAAAGAAAAAGGACAACTTGTCCTTTCTATACATCTTTTATTTAACTTCCGTCCAAATGTTGATTAATATGTAAGAGACAAATATTAATTATTTTATATTTATATTATTATATATATTCTATCATTATTTTTGGTTATTCAAATAAACAGTCTGAATAGAGAATTTTTTTTCAGGAATATGCATATAGTTTGTGAATCTTTCTAAAGAAAAAAATCCAAGTTCATTGTAAACTTTATATTAATTGCAAATGAATGTATTTTACCAATAGGTGTCAACTTTTCTTCAGGAAAAAATATCAAAATACAAACCTGATCTAGTGGAAGGTGTCCCTGCCCATGGCAGGGAGGTTGCACTACATGTTCTTTAAATGTCCATTCCAACACAAACCATTCTTTGACTCTATGAAATGCTAAACAAATTCTAAAGGTATTTAAATTATTCCCAGTGTACAGCTGCATAAGCATCTAACACTTCCCTGCTTTCCTCCATAATGACTTATATCCCAGCATATCCCACATAGTACTTAACAGGCTTCAAAATGGTCCAGTTTGCTTATCTGTAGGTGCTCTATGTGTTAAGACACAACAAAGAGAATTTCACTGGAAGGACAACACAATCCCGGAGGATCTGAGACACTGTAATGATTGCCTGGTCCTTTAAAACAGTAAAAATTTTACTGGACTATGTAAAATTTCAGACTTTCTCAGTCCCACTTGTTCCTCATCAAGATCAATCATAATGTATATTTCACAATCTTTATGTTACCTGCACTACTTGTTGAACTGGCCCTGTTATTTATGTAAAGTAATACTATTTGTTTTGACAGCTGCTATTCACTCTTACTGCAGCCCAGTCATTCAGCTTGAGTCTCAGTTCACTATTTTGTGATTTTTTAGTCCTTCTCAAAGATGTAAATGAGTAATGAAGCCTACGAATTTCATCCTCCATGTTTCATCGGGGATTTATGCCCTTTCAGCATGTATAATAAAGAAGACGCAACTCAAAAGTGTCAGCTGATAATCTTGTTGTCCCTTGTGTGAACTGCATGACCAATTACATTCAACCAGTGAGGGGAGAAGCAAACTCCTTTTTTGTTTTGTGGTAGAGGAGGTCACATGAATTACAGGCAAGTGCTGTGAAAAAAAAAAAAAAGGAAAGAGATAATGCTGTCACCCCTCTTTCCTTGGCTTCTCCCATACCTGCCCTGACCTTCCCTCATCAGTTGCCTACAAAGCTGTGCCACACCAGTACTGCCTTCCTCCTGACATGGATTCCCCCTCCTGTGCATCAGAGGAGCAGGAGAAAGCCCAGAGTGACGTGGCCACTCTATTATGGTCCCTTGGACATGTTAGGAGCAGGTGAGAGGCAGAGTAAATGGAGAAACCCTACCAGTTATCACTTTGCTACATCACAGTCTGAAAGTGTTTTTTTCAGTATTGTAATTAAATTCTGTACATGTATGAGGACTTTACTGCAATAAATTAACATTTCCTGATTGAACTCAATAGTTATTGTTCTGTCATATGGTGTATATATGCATGATTTATACATGCTATATATGTATTTTTCTTTTATTTGTTTTCAATTATAAATAATCTTTCCATTTCAGCTTGGTCAGAGGAAGCAGTCAAGCATAAGAAGCTCAGATGAAATCCACTTAAACAGTTTAAACAATCCTCCAAGACAATACCAGGTAAAACCCAGTTCATTTTTGAACAAAATCAAGAAGTAGTAGAACTGGCAGAATGATGTCTTGAGGATAGTTTTAATTTATTCTAAACAATGTGAGTCAGGAATAAATTCACTGGCCTTGTATGTATCTGAAATAAATTTAATGATATATGTATTTGCAGAACTATCTGAGGGTGTTTTTCTCTCTTCTTTGTTTCCTAAATGCTGCCATTATACTGTAATATTTTAAAGTGCTTGAGAAATTATTTTAATTTTAGAGACAGGATGCACAATGGGAACTAAGAAAACCCAAACAAACCCTCAAAATCTTCCCATTCTATCTGCTGAAGTAGCTTAGCTTATTGTTCTACACTTCTGTATACAAATACCTCAAGCACTGCAAATGTCTGTCAGCGTTTATGCTTTCAATATAGTCTGATATTTCTTTGCCTCCTAAACAACTGCAGTGAGCCTTTGTGCAGTTAAGTATAAAGAGACCCAGCACAGTCCACCAAAGGACCAGCTATTCTGATCCAGAAACTACTACTTTCCTTCCTGTAATACCATACAGCAGGTGGAAAGGAAGAAGCAAGAGCTGCCTGGTCAATAGAACATGACAATCTGAATGAAAAGGGTGTAGGAAACAAGTATACTTTATTGACCCTAAGACAGAAAAAAAGCTCTTCCCCCTGGTCAGGCAAGCTCTGTTCCATTCTTATATTATGAAGTGTCTGCCCAAGCCTGTTCCAAAAACTCCCTGACTTCTTCACAGCCAGTTTCATTAGGATGCAATGATAGATATTAAGAATAAAATTTTACCCCATAAACATGAATATGTGTGGCTTTGTATTTGAAACATTCTTGGATTATTAGAATAAACAGTACAGCTGCTGACCTTGCGAGCATGACTGCAGTGATGGTCTGGAACCACTAATCTGGGATGACTCACCTCACAACCAGCTCTGACCGGGTTTATTACTGTGGAGACAAAAGCAGATACATAAATCTATGTACGTTTTATATCTTATGGTGAAAAACAAGAAGTATTTTGTTGTCGTGGACTACACCATATGAAAGTATTAAACCCAAAGACAGAAATACCTATCCTAAAAGGTGTTTGGATACCTTGTTCTTTTTCAAGCCATTTGAACTAATGGGAGAATCAGGGCCAGAATTCTTTTTTCCTGGAAGGGTAAAATTTACAATAAATTCACTGGCCTTGGTTCCCCTTATTATTAGCAGAGAGTTTAGTCATTCTCATGGTGTGATCTCTTTGATCAGTTTTAGTTGTCTGAGATAAACTGTGCTCTCAGGTTTGCTCTTTTTATCCATAGAGGCAATTAAAGGTGACGGATATGCATATTTACATGAGAAGGTATTTGGTCAGATGAGTCCCAGCTGAGATACTTAAATGACTCTTAGAATTGTGGGTCCCATTTTCTCTAAGCCCAACGTTGGGAAAACATAACTTATTAAATATAATATCAAAATAGGTTAAAATAAACTGATGACAAAAGGGTTTGGCAATTACCACTGCTAAGCAGGGTTATTGTCACCTTGTGGTAGCAGTAAAGGCCAGATGGTTTCACCTACGTGGAGTTTAAAGCTACAACTATATTGATCATTTTTATAGACTACAGTAGTAAATTAAGCTTCATGAATTCTGACTTTTGTAAAATGTGTTTAGTTTTCTAACTTTCAGCTATATATATGTGCAGAATCATAAAGTTTAAACATCTACTACAGATGAAAGCAGAGATTTTTACATTCTATTCCTTTTTAACCTGTTGAGTCCTATACTGAAATGTCTGAATGCAACAGAAGGTACCAGAGCTGCTGTATTTTAACCCCAGCTGTCAACTAAGTGCTACACAGTTGCTCACTCACTCTCCCCATACCACCCACAGAACGCTGTGGGATGAGGAGAATTGTAAAAGGTAAAACTTGAGGGTTGAGATAAGAACACTTTACTAATATAAATAAAGTAAAATATAATAATAATAGTAGTAATAGTAGTAGTAGTGAAGAGGAGAGAGAGTGAGAGCGCAGTGATTGGTCCTTTAAGGTCAACTCCCCTCAGTTTATACACTGAGCATAACATTCTGTGGTATGGAATATCCCTTTGGCCTGTTTGGGTCAGCTATCCTGACCATGCTCCCTCCCTTCTGCACCTCTTTATTGGCAGAGCACAAGACACTGAAAAGTCCTTGACTTGGGGTAAGCACTGCTCAGCAACAACTGAAACATGAGTTATCAACACTATTCTCATCATAAAACCAGAAGTCACACTGTACCAACTAGTAAGAAGAAAATGAACTCTGTCCCAGCTGAAAGCAGGACAAGAGCTCGTATTTTGAAATGTCATAACAATACTAGTCCAAAAAAGAAAACTTTTTTTCTTTCTTTGTTCTCTTCAGAAAATAATGAAACGTCTAATTAAAAGATATGTATTGAAAGCTCAGATAGATAAGGAAAGTGATGAAGTCAATGAAGGTGAGTATGTTGATGAATTGTATGTTTAATCAGAGAAAACAAATTAAAGTGGTTACATAAGGCACTTGAAAAAAAAAGAAGTTTCAAAAATACTTAATTCACTTGACATGTTTACAAGTTCTAGCTGTAAAATTATCATGAAATTGAAGTTAAAGAGGAGATGGTATTCCTGTCTCTTGTTTCCCATCAGAAACTATCAGTGATCTGACAAGATGTCAAAAGTGTTACTATTTCTAGTAATAATAGAAACATAGAATCATTTGGATTGGAAGGGACCTTAAGGATCATCTAGTTCCATAAGAATCATCTACTTCTAACCCCTTTGCCATGGGCAGGGACACCTTCCAGTAGACTAGATTGCTTAAAACTCCATCCATCCTGACCTTGATCACTTTCAGGGATGGGACATCCACAGCTTCTCTGGTCAACCTGTTGCAGTGCCTCACCACCCTCACAGGAAATAATTCCTTCATAATGTCCAATCTAAACTTACCCTCTTTCAGTTTGAAGCCATTGCCCCTCAAACTATCACTGCATGCCCTTGTAAAACATCCCTCTCCAGCTTTCTTGTAGATTTCCTTTGGATATGGGAAGGCTGTTGTGATGCCCAGGCATTTCCCATGGTGAGACTGCGTTTCATGCAGCAGCTGGTTTGAGGCATTCCCGTATGAATTTTGATTCGTGTCAGTATGTGTTCTTATTGTGAATTCATATATGGGGATGCACATGTTTCAGCTTCTTTTGTGTGTGATTTATTAGCTGGAAACATCTAGTAAATGCACTTCATAGGGATGTTCTTGTGTGTTTGCACCCCTCTGATGCTAGAAGGATACTTAGTGCAGGAGAAGGAGAGGACTGCTCAGAAGGGCAATGGAGCTGGTGAAGGATCTGGAGCACAAGTCTGATGTGGAGAGACTGAAGGAACTGAGGATGTTAACCTGGAGAAAATGAGGCTCAAGGACAGACCTTATCACTCTCTACAACAACCTGAAAGAAGGATCTAGCAAGGTGGTGGTTGGACTCTTTTCCCAAGTAACAAGTTACAGAACAAGAGCAAATAGCGTCAGGGAGAGGTTTAGATTGAACATTAGGAAAAATGCCTTTACAGAAGAGGTTGTGAAGTATCCAAACAGGTTGTCCATCCTGGTTGAGTCACCATCCCTGGAGTTATTTGGAAAACATGTGGACATGGTGCTTAGGGGCAAGGTTTAGGGATGGGCTTGGCAGTGCTGGGCTAATGATTGGACTTGGTGATCTTAGAGGTCTTTTCCAACGTAAATGATTCTGTGATTCTATGATGTCTCTTGGAGCAGAACAGCAGCTTCCATATAACAGATCGTGTGAGTTTTGTGAATTGAAATGGCCTCTCACACTTTTGCCTTCAGATTTGTTTGATTCCTGAACTGCATCTTCATATTCCTGTCTGTAAGCCACCATTCACCAACAGGCAACAGAACATCTGCTTTTTCTATTTCAAAACAGAAATACAGAGAAAACCTGTGATAATTGTGAGATATTTGGGCACAGTGTTTTTTTCTTTTGTTTCTTAATCGTGTGATCCTTTAACATTTGTTACAGGTGAACTGAAGGAAATTAAACAGGACATCTCAAGTCTCCGGTATGAACTCCTTGAGGAAAAATCTCAAAATTCTGAAGATCTGGCAGAACTTATAAGGAAACTTGGGGAAAAACTGTCACTTGACTCTAAGGAAGAAGAAAGCAAGAGATAATGGAGATAAAGTTTAAGAGATGCAACAGAATGTTGAGAATTCACTTAAAGCCATATTTCTGTTTTTTCTCAAGTCTAGCTCATGTTTATACAAAATATTCAGAAAAATATTTCCAATTCTTTATTGAAAAACACAGTGGCACATCCTCTGGGTCTACAGTAGGGAGGGGATGCCACTTCAGTAAAGGTATTTATTCTTTACCTGCTGAAGAAGAGTTAATTTGAGATAATTTAAATACTCAATTTACCTCTTTTAGAATTCCAGTGGAATCTTCATAAGGCCAGTCATGAAAGATTAAAAGCATAGATCTAAAATTTTCCTACATTACTGTTTATTTTTTGCAAATTTCCTTTTGTAAAGATTCTTACATATATTTTAGTGAAGCAAAAGAGAAAAATTACATCTTTTGCATATATATATATATGTGTGTGTGTGTGTATATATATATATATATATCAAAAGATAATTAATTTTTCCATCATTCCCCAACTAGGGTGGGAAAAAAAAGTTAACTGCCTTTCTTAAAAATGGACAGGATATTATAATAATTTAGAAATGCTTCCATGCAGAGGTAAATTATCAAGGCACGCATAGCACTGTGTTATACTTCTCGCAAGTTATCCCTGTCACCACTGGAACTGGACAATTCTGAAAGACCCCTAGGTTCCAATGGTAGTTAGTGCATTAATGAATAAGTATTTTTCACCAAGTTTATTGAAAAGCTATTGCTGAGACCAGAAGAGAAATTTCTTTAACCCATAATTAATCCATAATTAATAATTGATGTTCTAATCTGTTTCAGAATTCCCAGGTTCTCCAGCTTTTATGTCTTGAGTGCTACCTCCCAAACTGCAGAGTGGGGGATTGAATGTAACATTTTTATTTAAGGTGGAAGATACTAAAACATTAGGTGAAACCCCTCTCTGAATTCTGGGAGTAGCATGCATAGGGGACCTTGTTTCCCCATAGTTAAACCTGTGTAAATCATACCATTTCCTTCAGATCTATCCATAGCTAACAAAAGCATCTTGTTCCGAGAATTCATGAAATCTCATCTTCTTTGCATCCCTCATCCTTTTTTCCACTGGAGAAAGCTCAGCTCTTGTGTTGTGTTCTTTAGGACTCCAAAGAAGAATCTCTGCACCATCAGCAGAAGCCTCCAGTGCTTTCACCCTGCCCACTGCAATACTTCTATATCTCTTCCTGTTCAACTGGAGATGAGGTGTCCGTCTCTGGCTTTTTCTTGTGTCACTAATATGTCCAGGGAGGACAGTCAGCTAGTTTCTGTCTCTCCAGGTTGATACAGATAATTTTTTCCTCAGTTAATACAATAAATTTTATTTCTCTCTTCTGACAGTCACTGATTCTGTGACTGTTATAAATATATATTGTACTGGGCATCTTCTTTTCTCTAAACTTGGTTGAGATTAGTGAAAGGGCTGTGAAAAACTGTAACAGGGACATCAAGGTGTAGAATGCACTTCTAAAAGACTTGTATGTTTAAGAAACAAGGATGAAAATATCAGTAATTGCTTTAAAATTAGCTTTGTGAAATTTATTTATTGTGGAATTTATCCGAATGTTTCTGCCTCTTCCTTTTAGGCTGAGGTTATTTTTTAATGAGTTTAGATTAGTTTCTAGCTGAATTTACTGTTAGTCCTTTTAAAAAAAAAAATTCTGGTGGGATCACTGTGTATTTTCAGGGAAAAAAACCCAAACCAAGTATTAAAATGGGTTTTGAAATCACATGGAGACAGGTGGAGCCGAGGGGCTGAAGTCAGCCTGTCCTTGAGGGTATTTGTCATGGTTTGGGGGAACTGCTGGGCACATTAGGTTAGCCACCAGCGGAGCATGTGGGACAATCTGCGCCCTTGGGCCTCAGGCATAATGAACTCAGGGTTTATAAACTTCTAAGGCTTCTTCCTCTGAAGGAGAAGAAAGCAAGTGAGGTTTTCAAAGATAGTAGAGCGTGAGCAGTTGGTGTGACCTCAGGCTGGGAGGCAGTGTGACCATAACTTCAATGCCTTTTGGCTCTTGGATGGTTCCCAGCCATCTCCCATGGGCAGGACTGACCACTGATTTTGAGTTCCCACTTGAGTGTTTTGGGCCTGGTTTTCCAAAGGAGTGAGCAGTTAGTTCAGCACAATTGAATGACTCTTTTAGAGGCCATGCTTGCTCAAAGCACATCTTCCACCCGTGACAAGCTCCTTGGAAAATCTGTTGGTCAGAATTTGAGGTAACAGGGACAGTCAGCATTTGCTTTTGGTAGTCAGAAGTCCTTATTTTTGGTCACTGTAATGTGCAGTTTGGATCTGCTCTAGTGCTGGGTGATGGTAAACCTTCACTCTCCATAAACCCACTGAAAAGATGTACATGAACACAGTTTAAGATCCAAGCACTTTTAAAGTGAAGATTTCTATTACAGAGGTAAAATGTACACTGTGAATTTGTTTAAGCCCAAAATTTGGCTTACCTTAAAACAATCAGATCATAATGTATATATTGTATTTCATTAAGAAAATACATATGGATTTTTTAATTCAATGAAGATATTTTATATGTAGTTATTACTCATGGAACAATTTGTTAAATATATTTGAAGAGGTCTATTACCAAATGTAGTGTGACAAGCAATGTAGTATTCAAAATGAGCACAATACCAAATATATTATTCTGTTTTAAAAAAAAATTAAATGTATCTGACTCAAAATATCTTTGTGATGTAT
>NW_020955899.1:451184-454314 GCF_003031625.1 Empidonax traillii | reverse complement strand
ATATTGTATTTCATTAAGAAAATACATATGGATTTTTTAATTCAATGAAGATATTTTATATGTAGTTATTACTCATGGAACAATTTGTTAAATATATTTGAAGAGGTCTATTACCAAATGTAGTGTGACAAGCAATGTAGTATTCAAAATGAGCACAATACCAAATATATTATTCTGTTTTAAAAAAAATTAAATGTATCTGACTCAAAATATCTTTGTGATGTATTGTATGAACAGGTTAGTATTTCACTGGGAACCATTGGCTGCTCTTGCTTGGAAGACTAATGTGATGAAATACTTTCATTTGCTAGCAACACTAATACAAAAAAAAAGTTTCAAAGAAGGAACAAGGGTCTTTTCATACTTGATTATATTCAAGGCCAAGTATTTTGTCTGCTGTGACTAACTGTGACTGATGCTAGATGTTTCAGAACATCTGCAGTAGGTCACAGATAATTTCCATCTTATATAGTTCTCCTTTTGGTTTCCAATAAAACAAGATGGATATAACTTTGATGAGAAAGTATTTCCAGATTTATTTGTGAATTATTAAGATAACAAGATAGTGTTGCTACCTACTTATTGTTTCTTGAAATTTTTTGAGCTCAGCAGTTCAGTTTCTGTAGCAGCTTCCACATCTAAACCAGACCTGCTACAAAGAAGTATTACCTTTATATATTTTCCCCTGAGTATTTCTTAAGCTTGAATTATGAGATGCAGTGAGTAGAATCTGTTATCTCTTAGACATTCTCCTTTCTGTTCATCCAGATGTATTTCACTAAAAGATATAAAAGGGCTTAAGAAGTTCTGAAGAGAAGAAACTACAGTAAGAAGATCCACAAATAAACAAATCTTTGTCCAATGTCTTCTCACACTTTTCTGGATGAAACAGAATCATGTCTAAATATTGGGAAAAAACTTTATGCATTCTGGAGAACCATGAATTTTATCAGAGAGCAATACTGTAATGCAAGCTTAAGGTACTCAAGATTTACAGTGAGATCATGAATAAGAGCTACAAGATTTCACATGAAAATTCAGATATGACATCTAAAAATCTGCTGTATTTCACCCTATCTTAGACCACTTACAGGCCAAGTCAATTAATCCTACTGGTTCTAGAAGTGGGATCTACAGGTTCATCTGATTTTAAATACCAGCTATGAAGACTTCTGCATCTGAGCTTGTCTAGACTTTCTTTGTATTCAGTGGATAGAAGTGGTCAAAGGCACGATTTTGTGTGATATTAAGGTAGACAAGTATCCCAGGTTAGTCACATTGTAGAAGTGACCATTTTTCTCCTGTTACCCTGAAGAAGCCACTGTGACTGTTTATATGGTAGCAATGTTTATATGGAAGAGTGAGAAGTCCCAGCTTGACATAAATGATCACTGCAGCACACTGTAGAACCATGAACCATCACAAATGCTCATCTGCTTGTAAGTGCTTGAACTGATGATGACACTCACTGAGAGGGGCAGGATCTAACTTGCCTTCAGAAGAATCTAGCCCATCCCCAGAGATGGTAGATAAGTAGGGTTCTTCTTTGCACCAATATTTCATTTTTTCCTTCATTAGTGTTACTGTAGGTATGCATAAATAAAAATACCCCTTAACCAAATCTATCGCAAATGTGAGAAAAACTCTGTTAACAGTACACATGGCAACTAAATTCTTGTTGATAAACTAGGACTTTTATGACAGAAGTTTGTATTTCATATTTTAGTACATTGGGGTGAACATATATTTTCAATTATGTGTCTTCAAGATTTACAATATGCAGCTTGTTCTTGGCAGTACTTCAGCTATAGCAGCTGTATCAAGTAATTTACTAAGAACATGTTCTCATGACTGCCTTGTCCCAAAATGCAATTTAGTCCAACAAAATCTTGCATTTGCTTCTTAGAGATTTCCCTCAAGCTCGAAATTAGTAGCTGAACATTGCAATTAATACATTCCAAACCACATTATGTGCAACTGGGCTCATTTGCAGAACAGTAGAACTCGTCCTTATAGTGTAAATTGCTAATTTTTCATGTAAATATTTAATGCTTTGTAAAATCTGTTAGAAAATGCCTAGTGTGAATAATATTTCTAAGACTTATGTTCCTGGTTAAATTTTAATTTGGCCTGTGGAAAATAGAACTCACAAAGTTTGTCTTTGGAAACTACTTGTACTTCAGGAGCTTGTACTGAAAGAGAAGCAAGGCTGAGGAGTGTACATTGAACCCCATGCACTTAGAAGACCAGGGAATCCCATACACTGTTCTTCCCTGGTGTATATTACTTTGAGTACCTCAAAATAATTCTTTTTTTCCCTTTTTTGTTGCAAAAACCAAGTTTCCTGTTCCTCTTGTTCTTCTTGTCACCATCTGTAATATGACAGTGCAATAGCGATCACAAAGCACAAACTTTCAGTAGTTTCTCTGTCCACACAACTGCATTTTAGTAGCATCTGGATTTGTTTTAAGCTTCTAAGTATTCTGTGATTCAGCTCCTTCACATTTATTCTTTGCTTCTTTAATTCATCTACCTCCAAAGTAATTTAAAAAGATCAAATCATATAGAATGCAAAGTAACATGCATTAGATAAATCATTATCAAAATAATGGGAGCCCCCGGTGGTCCAGGGGAAAATACACTGCACTGTCACTGCAGAGACCCGGGTTCGTTTCCCGGTCGGGGCCCCTCCCCGGGAAGATGGAGCTCGTTAGCCCTGTAAGGCAATCCATCTACGTCCTGAGGACCTCACTGCCACTGTCCAAGCGTGCTTGGCCCCGGCAGATGAACCTCAGGATTAAAGGGTGGGCTCAGTTCCGCGCACACTGTGTCTCACCTAAAAAATCCAATGCGCAGGCTGGAAGGCGGAAAGACCTTCCCCGGTTCTTCGTTCGTGAAGAGACTGGCCATTATCAAAATAATAGCAATATTTTAATGCATCTTTATACATGAACACTTTTATACCACTTTGATCTTTCATTGTTCTTTACAATGAGTATACTTTAATAGGTTGCACAGTCTGTCAAAAAGGGCATAAATAAAATGACAACTAGTCCAAAACCTACTCACTTTCAAATGCAAATAAATTTATTTTCCCATGACCTTTGTCTAACTAGTTCAACTCTCTGTT
>NW_020955899.1:385531-450849 GCF_003031625.1 Empidonax traillii | reverse complement strand
AACACTTTTATACCACTTTGATCTTTCATTGTTCTTTACAATGAGTATACTTTAATAGGTTGCACAGTCTGTCAAAAAGGGCATAAATAAAATGACAACTAGTCCAAAACCTACTCACTTTCAAATGCAAATAAATTTATTTTCCCATGACCTTTGTCTAACTAGTTCAACTCTCTGTTGCTCAGCTTCTTCCTTTGTGCTAGGGAAGAATGATACTAACTTGTGTCAACATGCTCAAATAAATATTTTGAGGAATTTTTGGAAGAGAAAACTTTAATTCTTTCTCAAAGGGAGTATTTCCTTGCCCCCACAAAAGATTCTGTGCAACTTTACCACAACTCTGATGGCTTAATAAACTTCAATAGAAAAAACCCCACAGGATTTCATGAGTTTAGTGTCTTCACAGCAAAAGGCACTGCTGTGGGATTTTTTTCTGCAGTTCTAAAACTTCTAGTTAAGACACTTACTGAATCTGTCCTATGTGTAGCCCAGTTATTTAGTCCCCATCTTCTCATGGTAAACTGAGGCTCTGCTGCTGGGTTATAACATACTCACTTTTGAATGGAGAAATATCACTGACAAAGTAAATTGTTTAAAAAAACATAAACATGAACAAGTCTGTCTGGAGAACAGAAAATAAGGTACAATATCAGGTTGCTATCAAATCATGTTGGTAGCAAAAGATTCAAGACTATGTGGCTTGTGCTAGAGCACCTATGATCTCTTCTGATATGGTAATGTTTCTTTTCAAAAAGAAAATATTTTTCCTAGAAGTGACCTTGGCTTGAATTTTTCAGCATCATTTAAGAATTCTGTGAGTTTCTTACCTCTGAAGTGGACCTCATACTTTATTTGTACTTTATTTGAGTAAACTAAACTGCCTGATACAGCAGTATTGGTGGCTACAGTCCTTCAGCAGAGGCTTCTCTCTGACCCTAGAGGAGGCCACTGACCATAGTACTATCAAGAGTGTTAAAGACAAGCCCTAGCTGGACCAAGAAATATTTCTCAGTATCAGACTGAGAAGAAATAAAAAGAAAATCATTCCCAAAGAGCCTATGGTTCTTTTAACGTTGCAAGTTAGCCTGTATCCAACTCCCTGGAAATTTTGTCTCTTGTGATTTAGATATCCACAGCACACATAACATAGCAAGCTATCTAGGCTCCCCATCTAGTCTTCAAAAACACAGAGAAAATTCTAGGGCACAATTTTAGATATCTGTAACATGTCAGCAAATCTTGATTTCAAGATACTTCTTTCTCTCCACTGCTCACGTAAGTCCCATCCACTGCCACAAACTCCTGGTTGTGAATGTTTGTGTGAACACAAATGCAGTTCACCAGCACCTTCTGCTTCAGGGCCTTTGCTCAACACAGGCTTTTATTGCTTGAATGTTGTTTCAGAAGTAAATATTTGCTTTGAGTGAAGGTGCAGCCTTGACCCAATCTATTGCAGTTCAAAATCTTGAGAAAATGGGGAATCCCTTATTGGGTGACCAACAAGGTCTGCATGAAGTATTAAGCCAACAAGAACTGCTGGCAGTTGCATGTAAAAATATGAGGAGTGCTCTTTTCGGATGTTTACAGCTTCAAATGGTGTACTTTAATAAGGCTCAGATTTTAGATAATTTGTGAGTGTTACAAATTAATCCCCATTACACTTGTCTGTAGACTATAAAATCCAACAGTTCTAACTGATCTAGTACATGATCACTCCATCTCAAATTATTCAATTGTTGCATTAAGCGCGCACCAAGATGCTTTTATTTCACGCAGGTGAATTTTCTAATCACCAACTAAAACTTAATATGAAGGAGACTGTGTTGCGGATAGGATGTGTATTGTTGATCCCAATGAGGTATCCTCACCTCTCTGCTCCAACATCATCTCATAGGATGATGGCTTGTCATATACACAGGAGTTTTCTTAGGAGCTCGATAGGAAAGAATAGAGATATAATTAAAAAGAATGAACAATGTTTTTAACAGATGTTCCTCTTGTCAGGCTTGCTTAAAATTACTTGAAATACATTAATTTCTTTTGGTTTATTTTATATATAGAGAGAAGAGTACCCAAGCTGCAGAACTGCAGTCAGTGTACTGCAGTAGCTCTGGAATAAATAATTACAGTTCTTCTCTTCATTTAAAAAAAAAAAAAAAAAAAAAAAGACTTGAAAAATTTGGAAGCAGTCTTTACCACTGCAAAATTGACGTATACATGCCTCTCCAGTAAACTATTTCTGTTTTACTTACCCCTTCATTTCATCTATCATTTCTTTTGAAAAGTAGTTGTTAAGGTTACCCATTTATTTTTAGGTTTATTGGTTTACATACTTGGTTTAGGCAGGAATTCAACTTTAACTAAAATAATTGTGTTTCGAGTAATCCTTTTCAGTGTCTCTAAATTTTATGGTGGTGTTGAAGGATAGTCAAAAACTGCTAACATAGAGTTTGTCATCCTGGGTTTCTTTCATGCACAATGAATACCATGAGTTGATGCAATGATAGGTAAAGCCCTCTCTGTAGCTGCAGATTACAGGATGAATGCCAGAAAATGGAAGATGGTGTAGATATCTGTCTTATTTAACAGACTACAGCAAAGATAGCCTGGAATTTCTGGCAGGTAAACGATGTTTGGATTCACAGGGTACATTGTAGAAGAGCTGCTACTGCAGACTTTGCAGACCCTAGGTGAAATTAATCCATTCCAGTGACTTAGAGTGAATTTTCCTTCCTGTATACCCAGAAAATTTTAATTAACTTTATAATGGGACTGAAAAATATTTATATCCACACTGTTCTGTTTGATACAAACCCCTAGATGTTTGTCCAAAGTAAATTCAGTCTAATAGCCAAGGTGAAAACAATCTGGAGAAATTAGTTTTCAAATACAACCTCAGGTGTTTCTCAGTTCAGGTGACTTGGTAAGTAAAAGGGAACTAGAGGAAACTGTTACAGTGGGGGTTGATTTGCAGTGATGTCCATGCAGGACTGTGGGTAAGCCCCCAGTGCTGGCAAGAGCCACCCTGAAATCTCTAGTGACAAAGTTCAGTAACAATTCCAAATTTCTAGTGCCAAAAATTTCAAAACAAAGCCTTAGTATAGTTCCAGTATAAACCAAGTATTAGTGGCTATCTGAAAGACAGCTTCTAGGAACTCCTGAGGTTTATGGTCCACTTACTTCTTAGGAGAGTTAAACACATAAAAAAGCCCCCCAAAACATGCAGTAGTGGGTGTCCATCTGTGAACAACAGAAAAAGAAACTGTTGACAACTCATCATCAACTTGGATGAGTTGCAACAACACTTTTTCTTGTAGTGCTATACTACTGCTATATAAATACAATAACTGTCTGGATCAAAGAGAAAAGATATGATGTAGCCCAGAAACATATCACATTTTCTCCAGTTTACAAGAATTACATTCCCTCTTGCTATGTTAACACTATCCACATGAGTCCCATTAAACTCTACTTTCATCTTAGTTCACCCCTGTAATTGTCGTAACTGGGTATGTAAATACATGAAGTATCATTCTGTTTCCAATAAAGCAAGTATTTTAACAATTTTATTTCTCAACTGTATTTCCACATTCCTTCTACTCTTTCCCAAATAACAGTGAGCTTCAGAATGATAATATCCCACAGCATTGCCTTGACCCTGCCAACACAAACTCATTGTATAATAGCCAGAGGTTTTATCAAGTACAGTTAGGAAATAGATATATTGATTCAGAAATGATTATGATATAAACTACTTATCTTTGTGCAGTACATTTATCAAGGTCATAGCTAATTGAATTTAGTGCATCAGCTTTCCAGAAATCTTTCTAGGAAAAGGGGAAGAAGCACAAAAAACCCCAAACAAAACAACACTTGTTTGAGCAAACTAAATTCTGTAAGTCAGAACCAGTGCCCTCATTCTTATTTTTTTGTTTAAAGTATAAAAGGATTTGAGTATGACAAACAGGCCCTTAAAAGCCCAGTTTCTGCTGGGAGAAGTTATCTTTAGCATTACAAGTGGCTGTAAAGAACTGCAATATAGATAATTCCCCTTCAGCAGGAGGCACCCCTATAGAATTAAAAACTTATAGCCCTGTTCATATTTGACATGCACCTTCAGGCTGTAGCATGGATGCCCTGGCTGGGCTTTGCTGTAAATGAAATACATCATCTCCTGATGGTCTAATAGCTCTCCCTATCACTACAGTCATCAGCTCCATTTTCCTGGGAGCGTGCATGTAACCTGCCTGCCAAGCATGAACAGCCTTGATGCAAGCCTGAAACCTGCCACCCATTTAGATTGTTTGCGTGAAAGTGTTTGTTAAGAAAAAGCCAGGCACAGAGGCTGAGCCCACATGTACCTTCAAAGTTCAAGATTATTCCTAGCTAGAGTATGTTTGGATCTGACACAGGAATATGATGCTCACCTGGCCTGAGGTCGCTTTTACGATGCTCAGTGTCATCCCGTCATTTGACTCCATATGGCTCACTTGGGACAAATAGACTGGTCTATAATCCTGTAAATCGGATACAATCAGGCCTTATCAGTTATGCAGGAGAAAGAATTGCAGCCATCTAAGGGTAGCAGTGATGCGCAGAGCATATCAGTGCACATGCTTTGGGTTATATGGGCCTATGGGAAAACACAGTGTGACTAGAACTGGTGCCTCTGTGAGGTCTCTAAGGCACAAGAAGACTTACTGACCAAACCACAGGAAATCACAAGCACAGACACCACTTTCAATTAATGTTCTCAACAATCTGTGTTGAACTGATTATAGTAATTTGCAGGAAATTTTCCCATGTATGACTTATTAAATAAAAAGCACAGGATAGCTCTCTTGGAGCTGCACAGTTAAAAAAGCACAGCTATTATTTGAGGTTCAGGCAAACTGGAGTAAAATTTAAACCAAAACTCTGCTTAAATTTGTATTGATATGCTAAGATTTTAAGGACAAAAGTGAGATAAAGTTCAGTGAATTCAAGACCCATAATTTTCAAGGCACTTGCAAGAGCACGATCCACCACGCTGGGGCAGTAGTGCCCTGGCTTTGATTAAAAAGCAAGTGATGCGCTGGCTGTGCACAGCCCTGCCAAACCTGCCATTTCATCTCATCTCATCTCAGTGAGCAGTGCTGGCAAAACACGCTCACACTGACACAAACACACGTGCTTTTTTTATGCATATATGTACCTGTAAATGCACACACATTACACACATGCTTATGTGTATGCTTGTCTATACTAAATATATGTATATATTATGCATACACACAAACATATATGTATTATACATATGTACATATTATTAGACATACAGACACCAAACTTACTTGAGTTTTACAGTGTGCTGGGCATTCCCATACAGTGTTTCCTATAAAACAGACTATCAAGTGAAACTATGACTGCAGCAAGCCCACTCAAGGGCTGTGGAAATCATTTCAGACTTACAGTTATGCATCTCAATCACATGATGAGAATAAGGGGCAATGGACACAAGGTGCAAGAGAGTAAATCAGGGTTAGATATTAGAAAAAGTATTTTCCCATTGGATGTGTTCAAACACAGGCACAGCCTGCTCATAAAGGTTTTGTAGTCCTAATCTTTTCAGATTTTAAAAAATTGACTGGACAAAACCTTAAACCACCTGTATAGAGTTTGGATCTACTTTGACCAGGAGGCTGGTCCAGAAGATCTATTAAGCTATTCTATAATTCTCTGATCATTATGGATATCTTTAAACGCATTTACAAGCCCCAGAAACTGAAAGTGCTACCTGTATTTAACCAAAGAAACTCTCTGGGATTCTGGACCAGCTTTGTTTGTAAAATCTCTGGTTTGTGTTTCAGTAATTGAACGGATGCAAGATATCTGAGATTTCATAATTTTATTTTTCCCTTGGTGAGTTTGGGAAATTTATCAATTTTTATGCATGTCTTCTTTATCTTTCTCACCTAAACACAGCAGATTTACAGTATTTGTTTATTTTATTTCCCCAGCCAAGGAAAATAACCAAGGAACAAGCAGCCAAGCAAAAGCCCCAAACAGACAAACCAATATAGGCAAAAAAACAGGGGCCCATCACTATTTGGGAAGGCTAGAGACTGCAGAAAGTAACATTTGTGTTTACCATAAAAATTATTACTCTAATCTGATGCATCAGGGTTAGAAATTTGTCTTAACAATTCTTTAGAAAGATACTATATCAGTTCTTTACAGTATCATGACAATGTCTCTGTGAATAAAGTCACATCTCAGGTATAACTCAGAATGAATGTTTAAATCCCTGAACATGGAAACTTCCAAGTCTTAAAATACATGTGCTGAAACTCCTCAGGCTAACACTCCAAGTGTGAAATGGGTTGTGCTCAATCTACTCCACCTATTTTCAACTCAAAATTATTTTTCTCTTGTATCCTAACTTGCACCATTTTTTTCCAATAAACATTTGATCATCAATATTTAATATTACTTTTTGAATAGCTGAGTGGAAGTGGAAGTTTGATGGAGCTTTTTCAGGATGGTAAAAGCCAAGAGAGAGAGAGAAGCAGAGAACCTGCTCTGGATTTGCAGCAGAAGGTCAAGTGAGTTGGATTTTTTATATCTTAAAGGCCACAGATCAACTTTATTAAGTTATAGGTGAATAAGAGATATGCTTTGATTCCTTTCTTCCTTTGTTCCATGATTTGTACTAGATTTGTTGGGGTTTTTTGTAAAAAAGAAGATGCTTTACTATGATCTCCATTTCTATTCATTATTTCTTCATTAATGCAAATATTTCCTGATTCCAACAGCCAGCCAATGTTGTAGCTTTGCACAGGCCTTGTACTGTATTTTCTCTACTCATAAAAGATGAAGCCAGAGGTTTTTGAGAAAACCCCCTGAGTAAATGGCCTCTTTGGGCATGTATAAGATTTAAAAATAGAACAGGAAATTTGACCAAGCAGTCCTGGAGCTCAGGGACCAAACAGGGTCCTGACCTCTGCCCCATGCAAGCAGCAAAACTGTGTTGACCCGATGGGAGAAGGCATGAGTGCCAGGGCCAGTACACGTTCCAGTTCTGCACATATGCCATGGCTGGTGCTCCTCACCCCAATTCTCAGTTGCTCTGGCTTTCCAGAGTAGTCATTGGGAATATAATCCTCAGCTCCATGCTTTTAGCTCTCCCATGCTACACCTGTTTACTGGTTCCCAAATGGCTCTCATATCAGAATAGCTGTCTTCATTTTACTCATAGAAAATAAAACATTCCAGCCACCTGTCCCACCATCTTGAAGCCAAAAAGAAGTCCACAGTGGTGGCACGTGTTGAACATGTTGCATGATTTTGGCCTGGGTGTATTTCCTTGGCTCGTGCTGCAATAGTGGATGCTGAAAACTGCAGTGCTGTCAGGCTGTGTTTTTATATTTCTAATCCTGCCCATCTCACATATGCTAACTGACTGCCCACTGCCTCATTTCTACATACAAAATCTCATTTTAGTGTTCCCTGTCCTTGTGACTCACGTTTTATGCCTAGTTTCTTCTTTTGGGGCTGGAACATCTACAGTCCTGGCAGGTCATGAGAGTTGAATTACTTCAGTATCTGGGTTTTATTCTGCAGAAAAGTGATTAGCTGACACAGCCTTGTGTCTATTCACTTTCTTCCCTTCCTCTTAAGCCTTGGCAGGCAGAGGAGTGATGTGAGTAAATTGACCGCAAGTTTTCTGTGCCTGCTAAAAGATAAGCTAGTTGCCTGGAAAAACCACAGTGATTTATTCCTGTATTATGCTTCAACACTTTTGTTTTTATAAGTAATTTTTACTAAAGCCAGTGCTGCAATTTGCACACTGCGGTTCAAAAACGAAGAAGCAAGCAGGTGGCCTTTTATCAAACTTTGTGACTTATCTTTCCCCAGGAGTTTTGTATCTAGCTGCAGATAAGGTTTGTGAAATTATGTGGGATATAAGGAGGACTCAGAAGAATGGAATAAATTCATTTCCTTATTTGTGGTTGGGAAATTATCTTGGTTTTGCTAGGATTTTGGGAAGGACAGGTAAACAATAATGTCTGAAAGGTCTGCACAGGTGCTTCCCAAGTCCTAAGTGAGGGGAGTTGTATGGAACAAGAATAATAGAAAGGACATGTCCTCCTACTAAAAAAAAATTACCAAATCAGTTTACCTGATAGAAATTTTGAAAAAAAAAAATTCTTTAATCTACATCAGAGAAATTAGGGCATGAAGGTCTCATGGCTGTGTGTTCTGCACAACACTGGTGCTCAGTAAAGAAACACAAAATGACCCCCCACAGCTATAAACTGCAAGGCTGGGGCCTCTCTCCCCCAAAAGACGGAGCTGACTTAGTATTACTTTTAAAAGGAATAGTAAGCTCTATTTACTGTCAATGTAGCCCAAGGCATGGTGCTGCCACCAGCTTCTAATGTCATTAGTGCTTACATGACTGTCTGATTTCAAGCATCAGAAAGAGCCCCCACTGGATTAGGAGGACATTGGGAAGGGGTCTGTGTTTCCTTACTGCCAAACAGGACTCCCAGCAGCACAGTCTGTGCCTGTGGGGATCCACCCAGGACTGTCTGACCCAGAGTTCCAGTTGCCCCTTCATGGGCTGTTCCCAAGAAGTCCCAAGGTCCACACCAAACTTCCATGTTCTGGACCTATTTATTGGATATGAGGGGGAAGCAAGAATATTTTAATGAAAAAATAGTATTCCTTTCATTCACATTATTATTCACTGCACTTTTACATAAAGTTCCTGGAGTCTGACCTCAGAAAGCATCAAAATAAAAAGGGGGGGACTGGAGTGAAAACCTGCGAGCACTCTAGAAGCACTCTGTGTGGTTTTTCCCTGAAAATGGATAAAATAGGCTGAAATGGAAGAGTGAAGGTTTATTCTTTAGTCTTTTTACCAGGAGGAAACTTCTTTTTTCTCTTCACTAGCACTATTTCCTATTGCTTCTGTATAACAAAGGTTAGAAGCTATATAAATACATCAGATCAAATTCCTTATTGGGAAAAATGTAGTCTTTTCCAAACCTCCTTTTTAACCTTCTCATCTTCTTATAACATTTGTATATTTAGAAACATGTATATGCAATAAATATGGTCTCAGGTACACAGTGTGACTCTTGGGGATGGTCCTGCACAGGGCTAAAGGTTGGACTGGATGACCCCTTTGGGTCCCTTCCAATGCAGCATATTCTGCTCCTGTGATTCCGTCTCTGTATGTATGTATCTATGCAATGTAATTTTTTTAACTATATCTGCATCTATAGTTGTATAAAGACTATTTTACATACAATTCTCTGTAAATTACGTTTGCACACATGCAAATACAAATACACACTTTGAATGTAATCAAATGTTTACTGCGCTCAAAATATTAAGAGCATATTACTCTGATTAAAATCACTGGATTTTTAGATGGTTTTCAGTGCCAAAATAGAAGAATTTTCACTCTTTGGTTAATCCAGACCAGGAAAAGGAGGCATTTTCCCTTCTTAGTATGAACTAAATGAACTACGAATTCAATCTTCTATGAATAAAGTGTTTGAAAAAATATATCTGTCTTCTAGACCTGAAATGTCACCAAGATATTTGCTCGCAGGATTCTAACTTTATTTTTTTTTCCAATCCATCACTATAAATCACAAAGAGAGGGGCAAATTCCAAGAGCAAAATACATCTCCAGTAAAAATAAATCCTTTATTTTGTGTTTGTTGATGTTAATAAAACTGACTGAGATCTACAGGACACAAAATGATTGAAGTTGTCAGAAAAAAGTCCTTAACTCATTAAAAACAGACACAGCCTCTATGTTTTGGATACTGAATAGGTTACACTTTGAGTTCACTCTAAAAAACCTCCTAGACTGAATTGCAACTGAAAATTCAAATGGGAACAGGTTTCTTTCTGACTGGATCTCATATCCTGTAATTTCTTTAAATGTCTTAGAAAGCTTTCTCCAGTCAGTTCCTGATGACATCCATAGCATTACTTTGCCATGCTCAAAGAAATTCTATAAGTGGCTCATAGAAATTCTGTAAGTGACTTTCAAAGTTATCAGTATTTAGGGAATAAACATGCAGGGAGTTAGCTCTTCTCAGCACAGGGTAAAAAATTTATTTATGGATTAAACTACCCATGATGGCTTTTAAGGAAGCAGTTTCAAACCTTTTTTTTCAACCCCCCCCCCCCCATGCCATGGACTGTGGTCAGAGACACCTTCCACTTACACCAGGTTGCTCAAAACTCCATCCAACCTGGCCTTGAACATTTCAAGTGATGGGGCATCCACAATTTCCCTGGGAAATCTGTTCTAGTGCCTCACCACCCTCACAGTAAAGGTCTCATTGTCCTCTTTTGGTACAGGAATGTGCTGTATCGTCTCATCTCTACTCCAGGCTGAACGACCCCAGCTCACTCAGCCTGTTTTCATAGGAAGGTGCTCCATTCATCTGATCAGCTTTGTGTCTCTCCATGTCCTTCCAATATGCAGCACCTCAGAGCTGGATATTGCACTCCAGGTGGGGTCTCACAAGAGCAAAGTAGAGGGGGGGAATTCCTTTCCTCGACCTGATGGCCACACTTCTTTTGATGCAGCCCGGGACATGGTTTGTGGCTTTTTAGGCTGCAAGATCACTTTGCCTGGTCCTGCTGAGGTTCTCATTCACCAAACCCCCCAAAAAGAGGAGTAGAACTAAAGTTCATGCCCCTGAGGATGTCAGTACTGATGTATCTCGCACCAGCTACAAATACCTTGATGCCACAATCAGCTCAACATGAAGTTAACAGAGAAGTTTTTCGTTTCTCTGGAAATCACTAGAAAGGTTTCACATGGAAAATTGCAGACTTAATCTTTCTGTGTCTGTTTCTTGTTGGTATGGGAGAAAAAATAGCCAGTTTTTCACTCTCATGTTATCTCATAAATTCTCTAGTGACATTTTTATTTTGGACTTTATGTTTCTCACAAGTAGAAGTCTAGAGGGCTGGAAAAAACACAAGAAGCAGCCACAAAATAGGAATAAATGATGAAGTGCAACACTATTACAAGTTAACCATGTGGCCAAAAAGGCTTCTTCAATATTTTTTGCACTTTTGTCATTGTGATGCTCCAAGCTATTTGCTGGGAATCTCTGGCAGCAGCACTAGCAATCTCTGTCAAGACCTGGTCAAAGAAGTTATAAGCCAGAAAGAGGGAGGCTTGTTTGCTTCATCTGTAATTTGTTTTCTGTTCATATATTTCCTTTGGGCATTATGGGACAAGATGTGAATGCAAGTGTTTAAAGTGAAATGTTGTTTTCTAATTTCCAGACCTCCTCTATGGTCTTTACAAGTTCTTGCTTCTCTCTGAGTGAATATAAGCATTATCTTTTTCTGTGATGTCTCTGAGGACATCCACTAGTTCCTGCAGGGTTCAGTGGGAATATGACTGGTAAAAGTTTTTGATAGCTACTAAAAAACCTTCTCCAATGTGATCAGGCTCCCACAATTTTTTTATGTACTGTATTGCTCACCTGCTTTGCCTCAGAATAGTGTATTTTAACAGAAACAGACTTGCAAGTATTTTAAAATATTATCTGCATTGTTGGGTCAACCAAAACAGCCATGAGTCAGACTGGTCTTTTAAGAACCCCCTAGATTGGAAGCCCATCCCTCATCCTGATGTGGGATCAGTTTTATAAATATCTTGCCTCAGTCTGCTTTTAAAATCTCAGATGCTGATGACTCCATGACAACATAATCCACACACAGACTCTACTGTCCCTAAAGGTATATTTATCTTTTTTAATTTTTTTTTATTTGAAGTTTTCTTGCTACATTGTCAGGCCATACTGTCCCAGCACAAAGAGACAGAGCATATTACTTATTATTCTCCTCTTTGCCACTGTCTCCTATGCATTTGAGGATAAGTATCATTACAGTTAATTCTTTTCCTCAAAAGTCATGGTTTTTAGACTTTTCTTATTTAAGATAATTTTTTCTCAAATTTTTTATATCCCATAGTAGATGTGGCTGTCCAGCTAAGGTCCTACACCATAAAACAGAGCTATGGTATGACTTTCTCCTGCAAACTCACCTTCAGTTTATGCTAGTCTTTTCCTTGTGAGCATGTCACAGGTGACATTCATTTCATTCCTCATCTACTGTAACCTTTGGATCTCATTTTTTGGGCAGAACTCCTACCTAGTCTGTTCCTTCCCATAATGAATCTTCAGATAAATGTAGAATTCTGCTCACATTGTAATTGAATTATATTCTCTTTGGAGTTTTCCCTAGATCATTTCTGTAATTTCTACATATGATTCTGTATTTAGCCTTCCTTCCAGAGGTTCTGCAGTCCCTACCATCTCTGGGAAAGGACCATCCTGAACTGAATGGTCTTTTCTTTAGCAGGGTTAATGCCTGAGGACCTTTCTGAGTCCAGGGAAAGCTATTCACTGGTATAACACCACTTACTTCAGCTGGGGCCTGCTGTTCCTCACATTGTCTGGCTCAGATCTTGAGCATCTAACTCAGGTTTTGTCAGAGGTCTGATGATGCTGCTGTCCAGCTTGCCCAAGGAACTCCTCCCATCCCTTGCAAGGCCGGAGTGACCTAACACTGCTCTGACTGCTGAAGAAGGATCTTCTGCTGGCCATACTCCTGTTCAGGCATCTGAGATGTGCGAGATTTTGTGCAAAGTTAAAGGGACAGATGCTGTTTGCACAAATTTATATAGTGGGTTTGGATGGTGTTGAATGCTGCCACCTGCTGCTTGAGGTTCTCACAACTTCTGCCTGGCTTTAAAGAGAATGTTTTCTTGTCTTTGTATCTATGCTGGAAACGGTCAACAGTTCCTGGGGAGACCAGCTGAAGTCTTGGGTAGGATTGTGAACGCCTTATCTCATTGGTATGTAGTTATTTACCCATGGAGTAATTCCACTAACATCAAAGTTGGTGTTTGTTTGGTTTTTTTATTGATGATAAACTTTACCTTGACTGAAGCAAGATCTGACTTTTGCCACATATATAAATAAACAAAAAATTAAGTTTCTCCTTCCTCCTTCCAATATGTATGGATTCTAGTTATTTTATGGCTCACTTTTAACGGCAACTTAATAACAATCTTCTGTGTTTACTTTCTCTTTTGGGTATGAGGAAGATGAGGATGCTGAAACAATGTAGGAGCCACTGCCAGTTACCACTGAGCCTTCTTCCAGGCACTATCGGTGACCACAAGAAGGACTGCTGGAGATTTCCCTAGTACCAATATTGCCAGTTAACATCATATGCTGTCTTTCTCAACCTTCCTTCAGTTTCTAGGACAGCTGATTTCCTTCAAATACATTTTGTAATCTCCTGTAGTAAGGCCTAGCCTCTCCGTGAAGCTATATTTAGAGCCATTATTCCATCATGTTCTATACTTTCTGTGCCCTCCATTCAACTTGACTTGAAGGGAACCAGTGTAAGATACTTGTCTCTACCAATACTTCTCAATAGCTTTGCCCTTCTGTGCACACTGAATTGAGGCCAAAAGCCCTATTAAGCTGTTAGAGCTCTAGTCTGCTTAGCTTTTTACAAATCCAGGCAGAACAGACTATACAAGTATTGCTACAGAAAATAATATGTAATTTAAGGCATGAGATCACTCAAGAAGAGCTAAATATAGCACAGTCATGTATCTGTTGAGGAAAAATCTTTGCAGGTGTTTTTTCCCCTGCAGCCCACCTTTGAGGATTTTTAATTTGGCAGCAGACTGTGGTCTATGAGAGAATTGTCCTTTTGTCTTTCTCTGAGTACCTTGCAATAATTCTTGATGAAATATTTATAATCATTCTGAGGATGTAAGGAGGTGTTTTCCTCCCATTCTCTGATATTATTTAGGGAAAAAAAATCCAGAAATAGTTTTCATCGTTTACTGTTTCCATTAAATGGTTGCACAGATGTTCTGTTATAGATTTATGCTGCTTTATTAGTTATCTTTTTGAAGACATAACATAGAGTAATGTCTCAGAAACCTTTCTGGACTTTCATGCTTTATTGAGTTGGGAGCTTGTTCTGTTATCAGTGTGGAGGGCCTGGCCTCTGTGGCCCTCTGCTTCAGTTGGTTGCCTTAGCAGGGTCCCTCACAAAATTTGGATGTGATTTTTGGTGTGGGTTTTGTGTGGTGTTGTCTGCTAGTTAGATGTGATCTCTGCATATTCTACAGTTTTCCTCCACTTATTTTTATGAATTACAAGTAATTCACTTCAACTGACTTCCTCTTTGCTAAGGATAAACTGTTTGGTAAATGTTCAGCTCCTGGCACTCTCCTACTCTTGTCACCTTCTTCTGGAAGATCACCATTTTCTTTCCCTTCACTTATTTTTGGTGAAGTCAGAAGGGTCTCACAGTTAAGCATCTTTACTTGTGCCAGATGTTACATAAAGATTTTCAAATGTCCCGCTCCTTGGACTTCATGCCCCTTTTGCACCAGCTGAATTACTTTTAGGAAATACTTCTTCCTTGCAAAAGCCTCCCTCAAATCTTGATGGCTCACCTCAGAAAACATGTCTTGGTAACTCTTAAGATACCCCTCTGACATGGAGTGAAAATAGGTTTTTTTCCTCTGGCGTTAGGATTGTGTATATAGATGGATTTGCTACTGTCATTGTAAAAACACGTACTACAAAACATGAGACTTTTTTGCATATAGGTCTTCCAATACTTGCCATGTTTCTCATGTCAATCCTGACTGGGATACCAACTTTTGGTCTTGGGTGTCTTCCTGGCAGTCACATTATTTTGTTTATGTTGAAAACAAAGCTGCCTTTTCCCAGAAAAAGTCCTTCTTGGAGATATTTCATCTTGAAGAACATTTCAGTGAAGGGCAACCATAATTTACTTCTGTGGCTAAATAAGCCCTGTTCTGCCTTGGTGGGAAAGAAGTTGAAGGATTTTCCTGTCTGGTGGATTCTGTCTTTTCCCATAAGTGAATTTTCTTTTTTTTTTTTTTTTTTATTCAGAATAATCATCTCATCACTTCCTATTGCCCTTCAGAATTTATGGGCATAAGCATGGCAAGAAAATGAATATAATTGCTGTTGGGATTTGCTCTATAAATGTTAATTGTGATATCATGTATCTCTTAGAAATCATATATCTAGTAATTGGAAAGCTGCCTGGTGGAAAAGGACCTGGGGATGCTGGCCAGCAGCAGCTGAACATGAGCCAGCAGTGTGCCCAGGTGGCCAAGAAGGCCAATGGCATCCTGGCCTGTATCAGCAATAGTGTGGCCAAGTGTGGACAAGAGCAGTGATTGTCCTCCTGTACTCAGCACTGGTGAGGCAGCACCTCAAATCCTGGGTTCAGTTTTGTGCCCCACACTGTAAGAAAGAAGTTGGGGTACTGGACCATGTCCAGAGCAGGGCAGTGGAGCTGCTGAAGGGTCTGGAGCACAAGTCTGATGGGGAGTGGTTGAGTGAGCTGGAGTCTGGAGAAAAGGAGACTCAGGGGAGACCTTATCACTCACTACAACTATCTGAAAGGAAGTTGTACTGAGATAGTGGTTGGTCTCTTCTCCCAGCTAACAAGTGATAGAACAAGAAGAAAAGGCCTCAAGTTGTTCCAGGGGAGTTTTAGATAGGGTATTAGGAAAAAATTCCTTAAAGAAAGGGTTGTGAGCCTTGGAACAAGCTGCCCAGGAAAGTAACTGAGTCACCATCCCTGAAGATGTTTAAAAAACATATAGTCAAGGTGCTGAGGAACGTGGTTTAGTGGTGGACTTGGCAGTGCTGGGTTCATGGTTGGATCTGATGCTTTTAAAGGCTTTTTCCAACATAAATGGTTCTGCAGATCTATGATTCCATGGAAGTGAATCAGCTTGGTCAGCATTAGGGAGAAACACTAATGAAGTCCTACCATCACTCTAGCTGCTTAAGGGCCCTGAGTCCAGGTTTAGCAGTATCTTTTAGCACACAGTAGATTTCTCTAAGGCATAAGGTTAGCAAGACACTCAGGAACCCATCCTTTGCCTGCAGCCTTAGCCCTTCTGAATTTGGGTTGCTCTTGGCCAGCTGGATACTAGATTCGATACAGTGTCACTCCAGATAATGTCATCTGTTTTCCTAGCATCATCAGATTCTCTCCAGTACAGCAGTCTAGAGATACTTTGACCAGGAAGAAAAAACTGAAACCAAAATGGCTTTCTCTAGTTCTGTTATTTTGAGCATGTGATATGGCAAGGATGATACGTTCAGGAGTGTTTAGTGAAGCAAAAACAGCTTTGGAAGTCATCCTTTCATAGAGCGGATACACAATAACTTGACTTGGATAGCACAGTATGACTACTGAAAACCAGCAAACATGCCACCAAAAGCAGTGTGAATAATTTGCAGATAATTCATAGTATCAAAAATATTGGTGAAAACAAATAGCTATTATTTTTATAAAAAGGTCTCTAAAATAATCTTATTTCATGATTAGGGGAAACTATTTTTGGCTGAAGGCCATGGAGCACATAGAAATATGTGGCTTATACGGAGGTAGGAATATTATTCTCAGATTTCTCTCCCAGATTTTAATGAAGAAACACCCAAATGTAGATGGTGGCTCCACCTGTTCACACCAGTTAATACTGAAAAATATATTCAAGAGTTCAAGCAAAATTGTATTCTACTTTTCTCGATCTCTTCTGGCACAGTTAACTAGGTAGTGTGCTCAGGAGTAAGGTCACATTAAGAAGACAGTTCAGTTCCTGTAGAAAAGAGGTATCTGTTGTCTCTTTATATAGAACAAAGGCCACAGTCCAGGTAGGAGCCACACATGATCTCAGGAAGCACTGGTTACTCCCCAAACACCTTAGGTCTCTGACCATCCCACATATCTAAGATTCTGCAAAACTACTGTGTTACAGCCACTGATACAATTCCAATGAGCTATTTCTGGGACTTCAGAAATGCTTAACCAAAACTCCTAGTAAGTAGAACTGTCAGGCCAGCACTGGGGGAGAAGAAAGGCCTTCTTGTAGCTAGGGAAGATCTGTGTCTGATATGTAGGAAACCTGGTTTAGATCCCTGTTCTGTCTAATTGAGTGCTTTCCACCCAGGTTTTCCCCTCCTATACCTTAGATACAGACTAACTTTTCAGGTATTTGAGATAAATGCCACTCAATAATTTTTATTATTTTTGTCATATCAAGCATCGATTCTCACAGGAGCAGGAAGCCACAGTGGCATTTAAATTGCACCTCCTCCACCTGAAATTAAATCAGAGGTTTTTCATGATCAGTTCCATGACTGCCTAACTCTTCCCAGGTCTGACTGACCTGAAGAGTAGAATAGCCTGGTCTCAGTCCCCCTAAATGTTGTTCATCTCAGTGTTGCAAGCCTGAAGGGCCCTTATGGTTTAGCCCTTAATCTGTCTTCTCCATTCATTCCCCACAGACATAATGAAGCTCCTACTTCAAAGCCTCAGGGTATTCTGAGGAACAATGTATTTTGTGCTTGTGAAGAGATTGGTTACTATAATAATGGAGATAAAAGCACATAGACCAGCAGATATCGTATAGACATTTGCCCCAATAGCACAGGGCATTGCATACATATTAAAAATCACTCTAATTTATTTGAGGGCAAAAGAGGTTGAAACCATACCTATTGAAAGTTCTAGCTCACCTTCACAACAGAGGAATTATATTGCAAAGAATCCAGTTTCATATTTGATTAGGTTAGCTTGACATGCTTTCTGAAAATCAGAGAAAAATATATACAGATCAGCTACAATAAAAGTTACTTAGGAAGCTCTTAGAGGAAAGTTAGACTGACAAAAACAGCAGCAGGGTGCTTGAAATCTCAAAAGTGGACTGTGAGAAATTACAATTGTCATGACTGCAAACTTCAGTCAGAAATTTTCAGTGCTGAGAATAATGCTAAGGAAAAAAATGTTGGGTTTTGCTGATTTTAATGAATACAAAAGTGTCAAGAGCAGGCTTTTGGAATGGATCAGCCTCAGAAAAAATATAACTGCTTCTGAGTCTTTTCCTTGGAAACAATTGCATTTGCAAAAGATTCAAAAATTTAAATTGAAGGCTATGAACATCTTTAGATAAAGATAAATGTGACATAACTTGTGCTTCCAAGAGATGAAACATCATAAAAAAAATCTCTGAAAATTGGAAAGCACTTTACAGGGCCTTGACAAAATACAGAAAAGTAATTGCTCCACAAAGCAATGAGGCTGATTTGGACCCAGATATGACACTGTAATCCCTCCCAACCACAACCACAAATATTTCCTCACAGACAAGTGTGATCAGGAGACTTGCCTACTGGAAAAGATGCCTTCTGTTTTCATATATCTCCATGCATGTGGGTGAAGATCTGAGGGTCCAGAGTGTAAGCCATAAATCTACAATGGGAGTTAAGACCCCTACAAGTTAACTCAGACCTTCTCCCACCTCAGAAATTTTAATTTTCGTCAAGCTATCAAGGAAGACCACACAGAGTAGCAGCATGGGTCCCACTCAGTGTCTTGATAACTGAGAAGCTGAAGAATAAGACACATCTTTAGTCACCTAAGAAAGAATTACATCTAAACCCGAAGTTAAATCAAATTCTTAAAGTACTTAAAGGTCTAGATTCCTATGAAACAATCAAATTCAGGGATGTGAAAAAGCATAAGTAGTTTTATAATTTCCATGCAGAAAACAATCAGGAAAAGGCAAAAAAAAGAGTGCAGCTGAGTAAGTCACTTGTACTTCAATGTGATAAACTGTGATAAACCATGTCCTGTTCGCTTTCATTGAAAAACGTCTGCCCCCATCACTGCAGAAGGATGAGGGTAAGTAAAAAAATTATAATCTAGGTACCTCACAGCTTTCATTGCAGCCTTTTTAGTTTATAAACCTCATCACTGGGCTCGAGAAGACAAACATTTTTAAGGGTCAATGTTTGCTGTACAAATCCATAACAGGCCACTGAAACACAATGTGTCAATGAAAAACTAGCTTTTAAGAATATAATTCATTGCTTCTTAGCTTATTTTATTTTACTACTATAAATTATTGCTGGGCAATAACCTCTGAATTTATTGCCAAGCGATCAAAGATGATGTCCTATGGATGCTTCAGAAAGCTCATCTTCTGGCTCACAGTGATGCACAGAGGCATAGTCAGGCAAAAAATCAGAATGAGAGGAACATGAGCATTTTAAAGTCAGTGGCATTTAATGAGTCACAAATCTAGCTTGATTTCCACATTCTCCTTCTTATGTCTCGTAAAGATTTCAAGCATTTTTCTTAGCCTTCAAATAACACTTCCTCTGGAGGGGAAAAAAAGGAGAACATCTTTGACAAACTGAAATTCATTGGAAAGTTTGCTACCACAGCACCCTGGCTTTGTCCCTACATGCAGCTGACCACGTCCTTACTTCATGAAATTGCAAGATCCACCCTTGTGAACATAGCTACAAGTGTTCACAGGCCAGTACTGGTTTGAGCAATACTTGATGAAGTATAGTCTGCTACCCTCCAGAAACTGCAGGAATTGCTTTGGTTAATATCTGTTTCACACAACATATCTTCTGGGAATCCTGCCTTGGTGGCATAATCTTAATAAATTTTTTATTTTATTGCCTAATAAAAGGGACTTTAAAGACGATGTGGATCTGTAATTGAAGATTCCAGGCTTAAAGAGAGAACAATTTTATAGGAGCACAGGGACATGGTGTTTGTTACGGGAGCAGAGCCTCCCCACATCATAATTTCTGCACAGCAGATGTGGAACAGAGTGATACAGAGGAACGGCTGGAGACAGATCCCAGCTAGCCCTGGACTGGTGCTGAAAAAGTAGGAGCAAAAGCAAGTGAAAGAATCCTTTCCAAAGTTTTGCCCTTTGTGAGCCCCTGGAGAGTCACCACGACTCACTGACCCCGCTCCTGCAATATGAATTCAGTTGTGTTGGGGCAGCATGGGCACCTCACAGACCAAAAAAATCTCCGAATGGCTCCTTTCAGTCTCAGCTCTGGCAAACTGAGCTGAGTAGCAGCTTAAATCTGGGCCCCTTCTCACCCTACACAGATGCCCCTTCATTTGGCTCCAGCAGAGAGTTGGGTGGGAGTCTATGGGAAATGTCTAGAATGGACTCGATGCCCTCCTACAGGCAGGTTGAGTTCAGGTGTCTGGCTTGAAATGAGACAGTTTCAGAGGTTTGAAGTGCTTGGCTGTGCGACAGTGATGTTCTCTGTACTACATTCTTATCAATAACTCAAGTGATGACCTCTCACTGCATCTCACCAAAACCGGAGAATTCTGCAGAGTGTAGTGGGTTTCCTTACACATCCCGCTGATGTGCAGGGGCCAAATTCTGTCTGTGGCCTGCATTTTAAAAAATTCAGCGAAGTCAGCCCATCCTGGGTCTCTTAAGTTACAGGTTTTCACACTTAAAAGTTCTGCAATCCAGTTGAGGCTGGTTATCTGCAAAGAGTAATCGATTGATGAAGTATTCCTCAAGTTATCTTCTGTCACTGAATATGTAAAGTATACTGCACATGTCTGTTACTGTTCTAGAGAGGTGAGTTACTGTTGTTTCCTTTTAAAAAAATGGCTTGGTTTATAATTTTTTTTCTAACATTGTGTTTAATTAAACAAATATGGACACGTGCATCAGGGAGAGAGTAGATGTATTCATAAACAATACACTTCTTATGTGCCTTTCCAATTTATGCTTTGTTAATTCGTATTTCTCAAAAATTTCCCGATATAATTCTGTTCTGGAAGAATCTTGACTGAATTACCCTCATGGGCTAAAAGATCCCAAGTTATTGTTACACATTTACTTTAATAAAAATACAATTTCAACTATATCTCACTTTGAGTTTTTTATTATTTCAGTCTACGGTTCAAAGGAAATATTGGAAGAGAGAAAACTGTAGCAATCTCCTCTCCATCAAAATCTGCTAACCTGGTGATGTTTTCCAAAGTCAAGATGATACAGTTACACAAAGACTGCTTTTAATCTGGAAAAGATGGAGCTCGAGTTAGAGAACGATCAAGAACTAACTGAAGTGGAGTCTTTGTGGACCGGGCATCAGACAGTTTGATTGAAAGATTAAGGTAAAATTCTTGAAGGAGCTATTTTAGGATCTATTTTTATCAATATCCTGAATGATTTGTCAAGATATAGGAAGATAAATA
Organism: Empidonax traillii; assembly: GCF_003031625.1. Taxonomy (NCBI): domain Eukaryota; kingdom Metazoa; phylum Chordata; class Aves; order Passeriformes; family Tyrannidae; genus Empidonax; species Empidonax traillii. Next base: position 429,699 of record NW_020955899.1, on the reverse strand, counting down.
TGTGAAGGACAGGAAGAAATACCTTGAGGACATGTTATTGTGTTTTACAAATATAGTTTGGGAACAAACAAAGCTAAATGGCAATATTGGCACAAGAACACATGGGTATAAATTCACCAAAAAGAACTATAGATTTCAAATTAAAATAGTGTTTCTGATCATAAGACCAGTCAGGATCTGGAAAAACCTGCCATTTAGAGTAGTGGAGACAACAAAATATACCCACTTCACCATTATAATGTTATTTTAATAGATATTGTCCACTATCACCTCCAATAAGTGAAAGTACCTTTTCATCTAGAATGGCATACAGCTGCTTCTTCCCAGGACCACAGCAAGATTAATTACTGAGTGTTTTCTCTTGGTTTCTGGCATTATTCATTACTGCCTTTTTCTGGCATACATTAGCTTTATGATTTCTTCTATACCTGACATATTTAAAAAATGGACTTAGGTTATACTCAACCCTGCCAGCACATTTTTCTACCTGCTGTCTTTTTCCCCTTCATACTTTTTAATTTAGAACAATCATGACATTTTTATTGTGTCATTCTATTTTATGCACTAGATTCTCCTTTAACTTCTCACTTGGATGAAAGAAGAATTCCCAAACCTGCTTTGGTGAATCAGTCTACTTCCTAATAAAATAGACTGGCAAAATTCAGTTTACTTCCAAATAAACTAGACGAGCAGAGCTGTAAAAGTGGGGTCAGAAGATGAAAAAATCATCCAGATACTGGAGCTTCTGTCATTAACATCACTTTGCAGGTGGCATGTTATAAAACTATTTGTGGATATTGGTTGCTTTTACCATGAGTTTCTCTGTTTCTGTGCCATGGAAATGAATAAAAACAACAAACTGTCTTACCTTTGCCTGCCACTTCATGGCAAATCGTGATGCCTGCCCAAGCACTCAGAAAATTACCATAACTTGTCTCAAGTCAGAATAACTGATTCCAAACTGTGCTGGAGTCAAAGTCACCCCTTCTCTTTCAGGTCTGACAGAGTCCTCGAGCAACTGTTTGCCTGTATTTACTGACTGTGATAATTGCTTAGGTACAAGTATTACCTCTCTCTACAAGCCTGGTCTTTCTTAAAACTGTCTATGAGAGCTTTAAGAATGAGAAGAATGCTAAAGGGAGCAGAAATGTACTTCTGTGTGACTGCACAAAAAAGCACAGCAAGAATTAACACTTAAATCATCACTAGCTATAGCAGTTCATTGGTTGTCCCACCTGCTCCCCCTTCCAAGCTCACAGCTGTCAAGGGTCTGATGGTATTTGTGAGGTTACTGATGTTACTCCTTGCCTTTTAGAGCAATGTGTCCACCTTCCTCCCTTCAAATGAGAGCAATCCAAACTCAAAAGAGTTTTGACCCCATGTGCACTTTACAGGCTTAGACTCCACAGCCTCACTCTGACAAATGCATGTTTTGAAGAACCACTCTCACACATTTAATGCAAGATGTAGCCAGAGCTGGATTCACCTGTGCCTCCTTCTTATGCTTCACACTTGTAGGAGTCTTTGCAAAGCAAATTTTCTTGGTCTCTCACACAAGGTACTTATCTGTACTGCTAGCTCCAGCACCTCCTGGGAGTTATCACTTTAGAGATACTCAAGTTGTTCAGCCTGACACCATAGACTAGTTTAGAGTCAACCTCCAAAATTATTCTTCAAAACCCAGGAAACTTGAAATGCTGAATATGAAATAGAAGAGGCCTTAAGAATGCTTGTTCAAGGAATTAAACTTAACCAGATGCTGTGTCCAGGTGCTGTAAAATGACTTGCCCTCAGAGAAACAAATAACTTGGTGTTGCTTATGTGATTGATTTGCCAGCAAAACCATATTATTGTCTCTGCCTAGTGAGCTGTGTGACATCAATGTAGTGAGTCAAATATGAGCAACCCTGCAAAAGTGTAACCCCTTCAGTTGAATAAGATGTGAAACTTTCCATTTGTTCATCCATATTTCTGGCATATGCTGTAGCTATAACTTACAGTCAGTGATCTGTTTGAAGTGTTAAACTGTACATCCAGGTAACTTGCCATAATCCCAACTGGCTGAAGTGCAATCCGTTTCACAAGGAAAATATGGAACACAGTGACCTGTAAAGCTTTGTGTTCGTAGGCAGTAGATCCTCCTGGCAAAACATCAAACAGAGAGGGTGTTGGTTTTTAACTCTGTATTGCTAATATTTTATTACCTATTGCAGTTTCTCTCCCAAGCAATAATAGAATAACAAAATGCTGAGTCTTGGCAATTTTAAAGTGACATCCAATTGCTGTTTCTGTTAAAACAGTTTATATTAATCCTCTTTTTCATTTTTTCTTGTTAAAAGTTGTATTCAAGTAACGTGCATGTAAGCAAGAGTTTGTTCTGGGGTTAGGAAGCGCTGTGCAATGGTCTGTGCATAACTGCACAATACTTCAAAGGAACTGCCCTCCCTTGCCACCCTATTCCCACCCCCAGGCATACCCTGGGGAGGAAAGCAGCAATGTGTCCATTTGTTAAACTATGGTATTTCAGGGACAGAATGGAAATCAGCTGTCACCCTCTTTCCCATCCAATTAAGGCTGGAAGGAAAAAGTTTTCTGGATCCTGTTGCTAATTTTTTGGTAGATGGCAGAATGTATGGTGCGATGTTTTCTAATCCTCTTGGTCTCTTGTACAGCTGCACTGTCTACATCATGCTTTAACCCTGAAGAATTAATCTCCTGCTTTACAGAAGATGTTCAGGAAGTAAAGCTGGCAAAGAGTAAATGTCAAATGAATTTATCCTACCTGCTTACTGAAGCAAGGTCAGAGAAGGATGAGAAAGTGATTAATTTATATGGTCTCAGAAAACAGAGCCACCACTGTAATTCATTGGTTTAATGTGTTATTTTAATTACCTGGCTATAAGCGCCCATACTATGAAAGTAAATTGGTTGTAAATGCAAAGTCAAGGCACCCACGAAGTCAACTACCTTGATGCATTACAAGCAGAGTGCAAGGGCTGCATTTTGATAGAAGTCTGTCAATTTGCAAAGGGAGCTAAAACCCATTACCAGTCTCTTTCTCTGTTGCCTTCCCAACCATATGATCTATGAAAAGCATATAATTTTGAAAACCATCTTTTCATTTGAGCCTTGATATACTTTAAATGTATATTACTTACATACTGCTATTACAGCTTTTTGTTTGTTTGTTTTGGTTTGGTTTTTTTTGGTTTTTTGTTTTGTTTTGTTTGTTTGGGGTTTTTTGTTTGTTTGTTTTTGTTTTTGTTTTTCCCCAGTAAAACCTTAATGTCAGTCTTGACTCATCAGCTCCTGGCTGCTGACATGTACTTTTGTGTTCCCATTACCATTCATGAAGCCATCAGATTTGCCAGACTAATGACCAGTAGTATATTTAAACATGATTTCTAAATGACTGCTCAGTAGATGCTACTGCACAGGTAGTTAACTGCATCAGCAACACAGGATTTGTGGGAATTCAGTTCCTGGAGGAATATCTAACCTCTGATTTTATGTATAGTTTTTAAAACTTTTGAGCATTTTAAAACTTTTTAGAAAATAAGACAATTTTGTAAACATTTGGAAGGAGAAATTTAGTTTTCTGTTTCTTTCTTTTTTGCTCAATTTCTGCCTCATTTTCACTTAGAATAAGTAAGTACCACTATTTAATTGTTATGAAAAAAAACCACAAACAACAACCCTTTAGTAAAGAAAAACATATTTTTTAATCGTTTACCTTTTTAATACTTTTTATCATCTCTTAAAGACACTTGGAAAGTCCATGAGATTACCCAACACTGAATTTAAGCACAAATACCCTGTTTCTATTCACTCTATACTTCGCAGATCTTTGAAATCACTTTGTCGTTACTTGTTACATGTATTTATTTTGATGTCTCAGTAATTAGAAAAACAGTGAGTCCCTTCTCTACAGATAAAGTGGCTTCATATACACACCACCATAATCTGAGATAATACAAGTCTATCATCTCTGACTGGGGAAATTGGAAAGTTAAGGAGTGATGTCACAGCTACACTAAACTTAGGATGACAGTACTTTAATGTAATTTGTATATGTAAACTGTTGTACCTAAGAAGTGAATAAACTTTTTTTCTGACTTCCACCACTGTTGGTGCCCAGGTCTTTGTATTTCATTCACTTGGGGCTATTCTCTCCTCATGTTCATGCCTCAGCACTTGCTGGTTCTGAACTAAGCAGAATCCAGGAATTTGGACACATCCCAGCAGAGATCAGCTTTAGAGATTCAGGAGGGAGTTCTCTATATGGAAAAAGATAAGATTGATCCCCCCAAAAATTCACCATATATATGTACCAAGTCATATGCAAGAACAGCAACACATATTGATCCATTCAAAGCTGGAAAGGAGAAACCACATAGGAAATAGATAATCATATAATTGTACTAGATACCTGCTCAGCAGCTGTCACAATGGTTGATAGCCTCAGAACGAGGCTATAAGAGAGCAGATAGCACTGTTATACCACTGTCTAAACAGAAACTGCAAAAAGAAATTTCAGTGTGAGAGGTCAGATAAAATGTCTGCAAACAAAACACACAGGTTATATCTCCAAGCATTAAAAGAATTGGGTTTGGGAGGCATAAATTTGGGGAAAAGCTCTATGTAGTGTTAGTGAAATCATCACTAGATTATATTGCAGTCTGAAAGATCACACATCAGGGCTTCATGATAAGTCTGATTTAGAACACACAGTTTGATAGCTGCCACACATAAAGTAATTGATGTACTTTATTGTTATAATTTTCTAATTTACTCAGGAGTCTGCAGGAGAGAGAAGCTTTCTTAAGTACACTTTTTATTTTTTAAATTCGTTGAACAAGCAAGAGAAATATGATAAACTACCTTGTTCTAATCTCCCCAATCAAAGCAATACATTCACATTGGAAAATAAACAGAAAACTATTTCCAGCTAATCACTTAAGAAGCTCAAGGAACAAACTGAGTTTGAATTGTGGAAGTGTTTTTCCAATGTTCTTTTACTGGGGAATGCCAGAAATAAATAACACAAATGAAAACAAGAGTATATTTGGAAATACTCCTTAAAATGTCAGACCAGACTGAGGACATGTAGAAACTCCATTAATACCTCCATTTTCTAGTTGTACAGATAAACTGTATAGATTACCTTTAATCCACTATGTGTTTTTAGTAAATTAGGTTTGAAAAAGTAATTTTCCTTTTTTTTTTTTTTTTCCTTTCCAACAGATGTAGGAAAGTTATTTAAGCTGAAGAAGATCATATAGTCAATGTCCATATGCTTCAGGGACTTAGGATGAGGGCCATGAAACCAATACAACTAATGAAGAATATAATATTATTTGATTCCTTGTAAAGAAGGTTGAGAAATTACTCTGTAATTATTTGCCCATGGATTATGTAGGATTTTTCAACACAATTAATTAAGCATAATGCAATGCTGTTTCTAGATGTCAAAGATAAGAAATTTAGTCTAGAAATACAGAATAAATCCACAGTGGTGAATTGACCACCACTTGACCTTTAGAAAAAGGTCAGCTTTTTCTAGAAGGCTCTTCTTCTAGAGGAAGTTCTGTGTCTAATATGTACCCACACAAGTGTGCGCTCAGGCTACCTGAGGTTCAATAATGTGTGTTCAACTCCCTGTTTAAAACATTTTCCTAAGCTTTGGTCATTTATATAACACTTAAATTAGTTCTTAGGTTTGGGAGTTGGTAAAATTCTTTCTTCAAAGCTGAGATATTGGGGTACTTTTGTTTTCCTCTGTTCATCTGTTACGAGCAAGGCACAGCTTACCTGTTGTTTAGATGCCCCAGATTAGTAGCACCCTGTCCATTCGTATTGTCAGCCAGCAGAAAACAGTTGCTCATCCTAGTGACTGCAATTTACACAGTGTAAGTCTTTACAGAAGAATATTTGTACAAAACATAACGACTTATAATGGCAGAGGTCAGAGCAGAATACGCTGTACTTCCTCATGGATGTAAAACGTGTGTAGTGACACATTCTATGTGTTGTACAGAAAAAGTAGCATGTGGATTTCAGTAAGAAGGTTTAGAAATGGCTCATGGTATATTTTTAAGGGGCAGCATGACATTTGTAGTTAATGAAAGTAGAACAAATATTTTTTAATTTAATGTACATTAAGAGAAAATATAAAACTTAATGAAGGTGTACTGACCCCACCACATGTTGCTATTTTTATTGAATGTGCTGTCTTGAAAAAGAATGGGAAGATTCATGAAACCAGCAATACTCATACACCAGATATATCTTAAAATAAGTAGGTATAGATAATCAATGACCACTTCTCAGTCTCAAAGCACAGTATTCGTCATTGTGCCCTAGCTCCAGTAAGGCACGTTTAGGCACCACCTACTCCTAACACATTATTACTCTCCAAAAATATCTATGCTGTTTGTCTAATCATTAGCCAAGAGCTCTTGCTCTCCCATCAAATATTTTATAGAATATAAAAGAATGAACTAGAAATAATAGGGCAGCTGAGAAAGGTTTTTCATATTTTATTATTCTAAAGTATAAGATTGGTTTAAAGCACTTACTTTTAAAAGAGGTATGGCTAAAAAAGCATTGCACTTGTAGAGTTTTCCATTAACATAGGAAAAAAATCTTTGTCTAGAGTCATCTAAGCATTGAATCAGCTGAACCCATCTGGCAGAAAGAGTGTGTTATGTAGCAAACACTGAAGATCTGAGAGGCGGTGCGACACTAGCATGAATGGGGGATGGTGCTGTGACTAAATTCACTGTCCAAAATGAAGTTGGCAGAACCCCCTTACTTAGGGTGAATCCATGTTTGACATAATCCCTACAGAAAAAAAAAGGTCCATGACAGGATGACACCTAGCTAGTGGATTAACTCCCTGCTCATTTTTTTTTCTCCTGAGAGAACAGTTGATCTGCCCAGACATAACGTGTCCACTATAGGAACACCCAGTGGACAATTTTTTTTTGTTTATGGTTTACCTCTAAGTTACATTGACATCCTCATGTATTGGGTCTGGCTGAGATGGTGTCCATTTCCCCATAGTAACCCTCGCAGTGCTGTGTTTTGCATTGGTAGTTAGAAGGGTGTTGATAACACACCAGTGTTTTGGCTACTGCTGAGCACAGCACCTCAATCAAGGGCAAGATAATGGGAGGGGACACAGGTAGGCCAGCTGACCCAAACTAACCAAAGGGATATTCCATACCACATGACATCAGCTCAGATGTAAAAGCTGAGGCAAGGAGCAGAAAGGGAGCCATTCATTGTGCCCAGTGGCTGCCTGCTGAGGAATCATTACCTGTGCTGAAGCCCTGCTGCTAGGGAGTGGCCAACCATTGCTGCTCACTGGAAGTAGAGAATAAACCATGTTATCTTTTGCTTTGCTTTTGTGCACACAAGCTTTTGCTTTGCTTCTGCTTCAATAAACTGTCTTACCCATACCCACGAGCTATTTTCCATCTTTCTCCCCTGTCCGGCTGGGGAGTGATAGAGCGGCTGGGTGGGCACCTGGCATCCAGCCAAGGTCAACCCACCACATCTCACTACGTATAATTTAGAAATCTTCTCAGTAGCACAGGGACAACAGCTGTTCCCTTTAGTTTTTCTCCCTCTGCTACACTAGTCCAGAGTATCAAGTACAGTGTCCAGTACAGCTTAAGTGGACAACACAGCTTTGTATTTATAGGAATTTGCCTTTTGACCATTGGTTCCACCCTTTGTTTGATTCTTGAAACAGAATGATAAATTACCAGCTTTACCTATATGTTCTGTTGCTTGCCAATCTCCCCCTCTGCTGTTTAGCTCCCACACTGAGAAAATAATGATAATTAGTTAGTGATAATTCAATTCACAGTATGTTTTCCTGATGAATGAGCTACATACACATGGCACTTTGCCCAGCATTTAAAATATTTTTTGCTGAGCCGCAGTCCACTGTGGGATCTTTGCCCTGCTCTACAGACATATCAGATAGAAAGACACATAATTAATGGCCCTCATGCGGGACCAGTGGGACAACCCCTTTGGCTTGTGAGTTGCAGAAAGGATGTCCCTACACTCTAGGCAGCATCTCACCAGCTGGTGTGATGAACCTTGCTGGGCAGAGGTTGCATGCAGTACCAGCAGCTTCCTGGTGGTCCACCAGCAACACCAGTGTCCCACTTATGGGATGAGCTGAGCTGTCTATGACACTTCTGTCTACCTTAGTCCCTGAGGGTGGGTTACTGTCCTGCATGAGAGACACGGCTTCTGCAACCTGCCCAACTGCAGACCACCTGAGTGTTTCCCGCATTTCCCTTTTACCAGCTGCTGTGTACAAGTTAAGGTGTTCTCTCAGCAAACTTGAAGCAACAGGCATTTTTGTAAGATTGTTCACCCACTTCGACCTGAACTATGACAAAAGGTTTTCATAATTTTCTACTTAAATTTAATGCAACATTTTTTCAAGTTTTTATGAGGACTTTTGTTAAAGACCCTTCACATGCTGCTTTTTTGCTGAAAATCCAACAAGTAATGACTACATGTCAAGCTGAAACAATGGAGTCCTTGCTTAGGTAATGGTGTTTCACATGGTTGCAGTCTTACTCATTAGTACTAATTTAATATTGATCCTACTCTGCCAGCCTTGTCATTTTTATATCTATTAATTTTAGGAAGAATTGGAGAGAACAGCTTATCCAACTTCTCTAAGGGATTAATAATATCAGTAAGATTAAACATAAATTATATTATTAATTATTTTAGGTTTATCAACGCTGTAATCGATCAGCCTTCCAAACTTACATTTTTCCCGGTCAGAAGAATGGGACTTTTGTAGAGCTACAGCAAAGTGAGGGAATAGAGTGATATAACTTTAATGCAGCTTTAATGGACCCATATTTATAACTCACTCACTTATTTTCCCCTGTTCCCTGAAAACTTATTAGGTACTATACATATTTTCTTTATCTTTGTACCTGAAATAGTGGGCAGGTTTTGAAACAACTTACATATCTTACTCTGGGTGTCTATTACTATTGCCTATACATTGTTCTTTTGGTAACAGGTGTATGTCCAGTCATCAGTACCAGACTCAGGAGTCTCAGTGGTTCAAGTGTTAGTGTTCTTTTGGGTTCCAATTTAGCAAGACTGCTAATAGTTATTATTTAAAGAAAAACCTTCAAATCAAACCAGAATAATGTAACATTAAGTATTTTTGTGATTTGAAGGAAAAATTATGGCAAGAAAAGATGATGAAAATCTTCCATGCTGTGGTTATGATTATGAAACAGGACCCTGCAGAAAGATACTGGCCATGGTGAAGGTATAAAAGTCACTTTTCATCTTACATATTTTTTCTAACTGGTGATCAAAACTATTCCATGTAGGGTCAATCCACACTCAAATTTTCATTCAAGTCAATGGATGTCACCTCCAAAAATCTCAAAGTGGAATATGACTTAATGATAACAATATCTCTTTCTCAGCAACACACTTATTTCTCATGTAAGTCAACAGCACTTATTAGTTCTTAAATGCTTGGCTGACTGGGAGCTTACACATCCAATTCTCTGATTCTCATTCTTACAGAGTAATACTTACAGGGTCAGACCAACTGAAATTATGTCAGCTTGCCCTTGGCAGAGTACAATTCAAGAATGGATGTGTGGACTTGATGAGGTTTGCATCCTTGCTTGTGAACTTCTCATCTCCTGGGAAGCTGGATGGGGTGACAGCTAAGCTGGGCAAAGCCTTGGGCATCTCAGAGCACTTAAAACATTTCATGACAACTGAAGTTTTTCCCAGGCGGTCATTTACAAAGTCCATTGGTCACAAGTGGGTTTACCACTACCATCTCCACTGCTGTAGAAGGACAGTTAGTACAAAGACCGATTTTGCTTTTCACTGAAACATAATATCCTTGTCCATGCAAAGTTTGCTTCAAGAAGATGATAGAGTGAACAGACCACAAAAATTCAAAGCAAATTTTTGTATCAGGCACGGATAATATTAAAGTTACTGAGAAAATGATCTTGCCTGGAACTGCTTTTTCTGCTTTTCTTCTGAGATAGCACAGACCACTGTCAGAGCCAGGATAGGGGCTGAATGTGTCTTTGATCCAGTACAATTGTTTTATGTCCTCATGACATCCTTTGACTGCAGACAGAAATGGGCAGGTGCACACCAACAGTCCCCAAATAAATGAAAGTTCCTTGACCATCTGTTGCTGGAACAGTTTCTGCTCTTTCTACAGGACTAAAGCCAACATTTGCAGCTGCTTTATAATTTTAAGTAAACTTGCTGTTGCTGCTTAATCACCCATGTCAGGTTCTCTTCAGTTTCACATCTTCAAAGCCAAATTCCAAAAAGTCCAGAAACAATAATTCATGCTCTTATGCAAACCTGCAAGCACAGGCCACATGTTAAAGAGAAGTCAAACTAATTCACTTCATGACTTTTGTTTTTTAATTTTCATTCATACTTATCAATAAAACATAAAAATAACAGAAGAGATGATTAGTTCAAATCCCATCTGTGCTAGGAGTGTTCCTACGCCTTCAGTGCCCACAGTGTCACATTCTCAGGAGTCACACACGTTCCCTCTTTCCTTTTCCTCTGCCACGTGAATTTAGGAGAGTGCTAATCCTGCAAGTCAGAGGGTAGGACAGAAGTGTGTGAGATAGTTTCGAACAAACCAGCTGAAGTACCAGAAGCATTCTTGTTACAGTAGCACTGAATTGTGCACAGTTTGATTTAACTTTCTCATTTCCAGTGCAAAGCTTGCCAGAATAGACCTCAGAGCAGAGGTCTGAATTGAAAACATTCCACTGCTTCCTGAAAGTGTCAGACCATATACAAGTATTTAAGACAAGCATTACACACACTTGACTGGTTTACAGAATTTGATCATCAGATCTAGAGTTGTGGGTGCAGCTCATCACAAAATTCTTTGTATTCTACTTCCATCTTTTCACATTGTTCTTTCCTGATTTTTTCTTTTTTTTCTTCTTCTTTTTTTTTTCTTTTCAGAGAATGAACCCATTTCTTTTAGATCATTTACTGCATTTTTTTCCCCTCACTATTGTTTTCTCTATCTTCTTCCTGTCTTGGCATATAATCTTTTTTAACTCAGCAGACGTTTACACGTTGACTATGCTTCTTCAAGCTATTTCGCTAGTAGTTTTTCCAAAACACATGGTAGAAGCAAGGCATTACCCCCAGAAGTGTGAAGAGGAGCACATTGCCTCATAAGTGATCATTTGTTTTCAAGACAAGGCAAATGACTTAATCACAGACACACAGAAATATTTCACTGTACACTTGAAGCAATCACAAAGTAAACAAAACAAAACTAAAAAAGGGATGTAACTGAATTATTAAAAATGTTCTCTCTCAGTCAAGTAAGAATACCTAATTTACGTAAGAAACAACCATATTTGGACTCAGCACTTTCCTGTAACAGGAAATAAGAGTGTAATGTAACTGCTCAGGACCTCAGTGAGATAGTTCAGAGTTGATGACTGTCACAGATTTTCTCTCCCCAGATGCTCTCACTCAAGAACTCTTCTCCCTCCCTTTCCAGTTACTTCCCATTGTCCTAACCTTAGTCCAGCTGTTGCAGCCACTGTCTGCTCTGTCTTCCACCACAGATCTACGCAGATTTAGTGTTCAGAGCAGCAGCAGTGCCTTGGAGACTATGGGCATACAAGAGGGCTCGCTGAGTTATGTTCATGTTCTTCAAAATAAGCATGCAGGTTGCAAAAGTGCTGGTCAGATTCAACATTTAAATATGTCTTATTAAAGGAAAATCAGCACAAGAGATATCAGTTGATTTATCTTTATGTAGCTAAGTGAAGCTGTCAGTCGGTATAGAAATGTTATGTATTTTATTGATTGTTTGTTTCTCCTATAAAACCTTTGCGTATTTTCTCACTAATTTAAAACAAGTCCTATGAAAAATCCTTGTGGAGTATTCTCTTTACCTGAATTGATGGTATTAAAGAACTTAAAGGCTCTGCAAAAGTTCAGTGGGTGAACTCTTGAAGTCTAAATAAAAGTAATAATCTCAGTAAAGCTTCAGGTTTTGGGACTGCGGTGTTACAGTGGGTTGAGAAGTCATGGTCCACCAGGTGCCAGTCAAGAGTTGCTCCAGCCAGGTCTGCACCCCACAGAAACAAAATCCAACACATCCTGAACTTCAGCCAGTCAGAGAGGTACACAGTGCCTTGGCTAACACTGACTTCAGAAAGAAATGGTCAGACATGAAGGGCTGCAGACACACTGCTCAGGACACTACAGGCCAAGGAGGCAAGAATAGTCCTGAGGGCTGTGGGTGACCCATACTGGGGCAGGGACATCTCTGAGGGACTGTGGCAGAGCCCAGACACCACTGAATCTGAATTTATTTAAGAAAACCTTATAACTTCTTACCAAGAAATGCAGCCAGCTGGTTTGTCCTTAAAAAGCACAGTTCCTTGGTGACAGCACTAAAATGGTCCATTTCTCGAGGACAGCATTAGCAGAACTTTGTTTCTCAGAACAAATGGTTTCAGATCCCTCATTCGGTAGCACTTGTGTTGCAAATGTCACCACGACAACTTGAGGAAATCAGCCTGACTGTTGCCAGGCAGAGGGACACCCCAGTGGGGTCCCCTCAGACCTCCAGTCACCCACTATCTCTCCTGGACTAGTCATCAGGGATGTTCAGGCAGCTGCAACGACGGTGCCTGTGTGGAGATGTCAGAACACAAAAAGAAACTCTAAATAGTGCATTTTTAGATAATTACTGAATAGCTGTAGTGGGCTTATGAGCTCTGAAGCTGATAGCAGTGTGATATCGACCACTTGAGACAAACAATCATTTTCTAAAGATGGGCTGTGTGAAAAAACATGTTGCCCTTTCAAAATTGAATTTTCCCATTTGTATTTACTGACCATTTTTAATATAGACAAGAGTGAAATGGATTATATTAATACCCTTTGGAAAGTGGTGAGAGTGTTGGGAAATGTGTAAGTATTTGCATGTAATTACAGCTTAGGGTGCTTGTAATATAAGCAGCTGCCTGTAAAAGCAAGCAGCTGGCAAGCCGTGGAACTGGGCATTGCCAGCTGTTTTATTCCCCTATGAAAGGGGAATAACATCACTATGTTTCCTCCCAGTCTCCATGGCACTTTATAAATGACACCTGTGACAGTAAGATAATGCCAGAATCTTCTGCCCATGAGATTTCATCCTTTCCCAGCATCTCTACTTCTAAGAAGCAATGCATATTGCTGTTATGAGGAAGTCACATCTCTTTGGGTGGGTTGTGCAGGACAAAACCCATCTCACCATACAATCAGCCCCCATCTGTAGAAATAAGTGGAACACGGGGAAAATGTCTCATAACCCACTTCTGACCTACCAGTGAGCTCATGCTGTCTGCGTAGATCTCAAGTGTTCCTCGGTATTCCTCACACTGGGGCAAACACAGAAAGGACTGTAGAAAAAGAAAACCATTTTCCATTGGCTGTTTGCAGTGGCTGATGCCTGGATCTCTCTCTGTCCCAGCTGAGAAGTGTGTGCTGGGACCTGTAGCTGAAAGAGTTGCAAAACCAGGCAAGGACTATTCTCCTTTAAAGGTTGCTTTCAACCCAGATTTTTCTATGACTTTATAGTAATAGGGTTCTATGATTCTTACATTTCTTCCCTTATCTTTATACTCTTCCTGAAAACTGCATCATGTGTTCTTCCTCCCTCAAAGAACTGAGTATGATTGTAAGGCTTAAAGTGTTATCTTACCTTTGGATAGAGACAAAACCAATATAAAAAAGCAGAACACAGAGTTTTTAAAAAGCATTTGGTAAGGATGAAGATCAAAAATATTATCAAAGCCACTGCTGAGTATTTTATAAGCAAACCAATATAAGCTAGTTTAGGACAGGTATTTTGAGGTCCTTACAGAGAGTTTTTTCAAACAATTCCTTATTTAAATGACATAAATTGTAATAAAAACAATTTTTAACAACAATGGTATTACTGATGTGATTCAAATCTCAGTGGGGCTAAAACTATGAAGTAGTAAATTACAGAGTACATTTTTTCTGGTTTGGTTTTCTGTCCAACTGTACATTTTTAACATTCCACTTGAAGAGAAATATTTTAGTGTTATTTAGTGTGTGGAATTAGGAGATAGCCACAGATCAAATTAGGATGTGCATTTTTTAAAGAATATTGAGATTATAAATATTTAACAGAAACCAAGTTAACAAGATCACTCAGTTAAATAAAATTTACAGGTACAAAAAATGAAATATATACAATTGCAATTGGATACAATCCTTATTTCAGACAGTAAATCTTCAGGTATATAAACTTAATTTTATATCTGAAGGCAAACAATTTAAAATAAAGTGTCAGATTATCTGAAGAGAAAGTATGTAAAGGTTCTTCTCAAAGACATTATTAAGATTTACAGTATCTTCACTGGGACACAGTGCAAGACATAAACTGGAGGTTTTTATTGGTGATATTATATTGGATAGGTGCTTATTCTAAGGCAAACCAGGGAGGATATTAGCCAAAGGGGAAAAAATGCAAATGAAGTAGTATAGAAAATGATAAGCAAATAGTGTTAAGATGATATATGTTTTGACTTTATACAGACTAACGTAAAATCTCTTCTAGAATCCAAGGTGAAAATATGAACATGAAAAATATCAAGAGGAATATGTCTGTGGATCTGTAGGTCAAAATCCTTGCAATATGATGAATAAGAAATGAATCATGATCATGGTCTGATTCAATGGTTTCATTCCCTATCCATCAGCAACTGTCTCTTAAAAAGCACTTGCTAGAAAGGAGAAATAAATAGACAGGATGGTTACCAGAGGACTAAAGAGAAGGTCAGCAAAGCTTGGTTTTCCTTCAAGCTTTGGCTCCAAGTTGGGCAAATCTCTGTCCTACACCTTTGTGTCCCTTCCCACACACTGTGTGAAAGGATCAGATGTTAATTTGGGATTCATCTCATTTGACTTCAAATGGTAGCAGTGGAAAAGGTGACACCTGAGCAGGCACCCCAGGCTCCCTCCACTCAAAGGAGAGAAGTTGGTATCTCAGGGGTTGATTTGTTTGCCCTGATTCACATTAGAACAAGTCCTTTCATCAGGATGAGATGACCCTGTGCCCTAAAAGTACTTATTACTCTCCTTATGTTTCAGCAGATCAGATAGAACTGCCTGCAATTCACATTCAGACAGGTTAACTCTATCTTTACATATGCTTTCAGTGTAACTCCAGCCTCACTTCATGTTTCTAAGGCATTGTGGTTGAGCAGTTAATATAAGAAATTAAAATGAAGAAGTTTCCAGGCTTTTCTCAGTTTCTTCACTCTGACTTGTAAACTGAGCTCTTTTAGGCAGGATTCATCTTTATTCATAGAATCATAGAATCAACCAGGTTGGAAAAGACCTCTAAGATCACCAAGTCCAACCCTTGATCCAACACTGCCATGGTTACTAGATCATGGCCCTAAGTACCACATCCAGTCTCATCTTAAAAATCTCCAGGGAGAGAGAATCCACGACCTCCCTGGGCAGCCCATTCCAATGCTTGATTACCCTCTCTGTAAAGAATTTCTTCCTAATATCCAACCTAAACCTCCCCTGTCAGAGCTTAAGACTGCTCTGGCTGGTACAGTCTTTAGCAAGTACTAGTGACTTCTAAGAAATTACCTTCAAAAATGCTTTAAAATTTTTGGTGAATCACCTAATCTTACACATTTTGTACTTGGAAAATGCCATCAAAGAAAAGAGACTGCACGTCTAAAATTAGTCTCTAAAAATATCTGGCAGCAGCAATCATACTGACTGAATGTTAGTGGAGAGTCTTCTGATGGACAGGAGAGTACGAAAAAGTAAATAGGCTTCAGAATTGTTTACCTCATCATCACTATGAGGGAAAGTGAGCTCACCTCACAAACTGGCTGCGCATGACAAAAAAGGAGTGAAAATACTTTAAATCTCTTTAAGGATGAAAATTTTGTTAAAAGGACATAACCTTGGTAATACTCAGATATGAATAAAGGCCTGAGATGGGGAGGGAGGAAAAAAAAAAGGGCACCTGTGCTTGTAATCTAATTCCAGAATACACACAATTAAATACCTGAGAAATAGATAAGCAGAGAAATCGTAAGACTGATGGCCTGAGCAGCTTTTGGCCGCCAAAGCTACAGTTCTGCACTGGAATAGACAGACAGGCAGACATATATTTCTCTTCCTTTTGGCCTATGGCTGACTCTGTAGATTGCATTATTTACTTACAGTAATTGCATGAACAAAAAAATGGGCTGTTTGGTATTACAGCTGAGAGTTGTAAGATTACTGGCAATGCTAGTCAGCTGGATTTGTAGTCAAAATAGTCACTCACTTGGGAAGGGGAGTGTTACTGACACATAGATTTAAACATCATCATCAAAGTGCTTCTATTTTATATTATTATTTGGGAATTCAGGCTGTATTTCATATAGAAAATATACACCATTGGTTTATTATCAGTTTCCAATTTCCTCTGGACTAATAAAAAGAGTTAAAAAAAAGGGCCTTGATTTTAATTTCCAATCCTGACTCAAATTTGGATTATAAGATTAGGATCCTGGTAAGTGGATTTTAAAATGAAAATGTCTTTGAGGTAGACTTTAGTCTGGTTTAGACTGACACACAATAATCAAGCAATGGATTTTTCCTTTATCTTAACTCAGTCCAGGAAAAATCAGAGCTATCGAATTTTTGCTTATAATTCTAGACACCCTTGTGAAATATTTCAAACCCTCTGAACTGTTCTAGGGTTAGTAGGAAACTGGCAGCACAGCAGTGTGGAAGGTGTTTCTAGAAAAAGCATGATTTCAGAAGACCATGCCTGGTTCCTTTCTTTTCTACCAAGCATACAGCCTACATTTGTTTCCACAGCTGTTGAACATCTCCTGTAAATTTGAAGCAAAAGGTATATATCATTTAATATTTCAATGAAAAACAAAAAATTTTTACCCAGAAATCTTATTTTTTTTCCCTTTATCTGAACTACTAATCCACTTTTAGCCAGGAATCACATGAAGCAAAAAACTCTAGCCCTATGTTTGCATCTGCACCAAGAAATCACAGAAGAATGTTCTATTTTCTGCACAAATAATCTCCAATTAAAAATGTTAGTGACTTGTTAAGGGCAACCATTTAAACATCTCATTGTTTTTGCTACAGGCTGCCATGCGGAACAAAAATAATCAGTAGTGTATATGGGTTTCATATCTAGAAGATCAGCTGCACTATTGATATATGTTTTAGATGAATGTTTAGTTTTGGATTATGATTCCCAGCAGATGATGTGGCAAATGCAGACTGCTGGAACACGTCTGCAATGTTTTATTTTATCCAGTTGAATGTTTCAGAACAGATTCAGATGCTGTTTATAGTTTTTTGCCACAAAGAGAGAATGTCAAAGCCCCAGATTTCTGACTAGGATAAGGGAAGAGGAAGACTGGCAGAAATTATTTCATACATAAGACCTCAGCAGGCTACGTTACACACATATAATGATGGCAGTCATGTAACCATCAATAAATAATCTATTTAGCTGGACTACACAATTAAGGATTCAGTGAAGGATCACTATCATCCTGCTGCATAAAGCTGTAACCACCCTGCAGTCCTGACAAACAGCCTTGCTAGGCTCTGGTATTAGCAGTTGAAAGCAGAGCAGGATGGTAATATCCATGATTTCGGAATTTACTGCATCTTATAAATGAACTGCTTGTGTACTGAAGAACTGACTGGCAGGCTGTACAGTGTCAGAAAGACCTCTGCCTCAAAGTGTAGAATAGCTTTTGGTTTTCACTTTTCTTACGAATGAACAGATGGTGGAGTGGTAGAAAGAACAAGCTGGTATACTTAATAAAATCTCATATATTCTCTTTTAATACCTCCTGCTTTGAAAATATAGGGTTATATTGTAGGAAAATAAAACCAACATTATGTCACTGGTTCTGATTGCTGCCAAGATAGATGAGTACACATTTACAGTGATGCAACATTCCTCAAGGAGAATAGTATCAGTGCCTACTGCATTTGTACTTTCTTATTCCAATGTGGATATATTCAAATAATGTAACACTGACTATATTTTATCAGCTTATTATAGTAATTATATGTATGGCAACCTGTAGCAATTATATGCCTAGACATCCCAGATAAAGTAAGACTTTCCCTATTTGATACCATGCAAACCCAGAACTGGCTTCCCCCAAAGAGACACTCATTATTCGTATATTTTTACAATTATTTAATACACTACATGTAATCAATTGTTACTCTTACGAGTGTTAATCCTGGCAGGTTTAAAAAGCAAATTCATTCTTAACAGAGGTTATGATTTAATCAGTTCTAATTTAATGATTAATTTAGAAGAAAGTAGTCTGATACTAATTCTTTCTGCCCAATCTTTATTAATTTGAGTAGATACTCTTTTGTACAAAATTGTTCTTTTACCATCACCATGGCAAGAAGATTAAATTAACAGAGCACAGTTTAATTTTGATAAAATTTTTATGTTTAGACAAAACATATTAATATGAAAAAGAAAAAAGAAACTGAAAACAGACATGAGAAAACTGCAATGTCACTCCATTTTCTTTTTCTTCTGCCTATTTAAACTTGTATATTATGTTCTGAGTGCCTCTTTATCCCGAAGCATTTATTCAAATGCTTTGTTTGTTGGTTTATTCTCATATGAAGAAGCAGCCAAAATTATTTTGTGTCAGGTAGATTTACATGCAGTAAAGTCAGCTGCAGTGGACACCTTGGATAGCCTCTCTGAGGCATCTTTCTGTTCTTCTGATACTGAACATAAGATTAGTTTTCTCCTGAGCATGGAATTCTTCAGGAGCAGACACCACACAGTTCGATGTTAAGGCAGTAGAAAATCCCTTTAAGTTCAGGCATAAGTAACAAAAAAACCTTGTGGCTTAGGCCTGGGTAATTTTGTATTTTCATAGGGCAAAATCTGGTCATAATTATTAGTAGCAATATTACTTTCACTGCTAATCATAAAGTATCAGCAACAACAATATTATAGGTCCATAACGTCATTGTCATTGGAAGGTGCAGTGATTCACCAGTGAGATACACACTGTACACCCTGCCTCCTTAAAGCCATGGGAGCAAGTTATGTGCGAAGGACTAGGGAAATATATCAGAAGATGCACAAACAAAAAGCAAAAAATGCTCTATCTGTGCTACTGCATTTTTTTGCCACGTCACTTCTTTTCTATCTACTCTATCATTGCTTCTTGCCAGTGCCTACTTCTTCCTGTAATACAGAGTTCAGAGGTGCAGTACTGAAATTATCGCACTAAATTCTCATTTCGAAGAAAAGGAAAGGGAGAATAGAGATATTATCTAAAAAGCCTAATCAAATGAGATTAAAAAGCACATTTCAGTGTTCTGTAAATCTCAGAGATCGAGGACATTTTCAGTGATACAGCGCTGTAGCATCTCTGCTGCAGTATGAATGCCAAAGGACAGCCTTGGGCCAGGATGTGAATTTTAGAACTGCACATTAAACCCACCTCCAGCCAGTGAGTCTGAAGCATAAATGTGCCTGTGGAAGTCAATGCTGAATCATTCAGTGTTTTCCAAGTTCTTTATTTAACATCAGCAGAGTAGGCTAGAGTTCAGGCAACGCAAGGTTGCACATCTAATGCACAACTGAAATACAGGTTCTGCAAAAGCCACAGGAAATTACCCCAATTCAACTCCAGGCTCACCAGATGTTGGCTCTTTTTTTATTCAAGAACTTGGTTTCAGCTCTGAAATACTTCAGCTTCTGAATTTGTTATTCTTCTTAGTAGCTACTGTTCCTTGTATCTTCTGATGCTCATAGGGAAAGTACACATCAATTGACTGACATTTTGGAATGGACATAGGCATATGAGAATGTTTAGATTCTGAGTTTTATGGTTTGGTTTCGTTGTGATTGTTATTTCGTGCTTAATCCATGGTAAAAAACCCAAAGCATATATAATATTTACTGTTTGTTTTCTTTTTATGAACAGAATAAATCAGAATATATAAATGTAAAAACTGAAATTTTCAGGAGCTGGTAAGAAGCAAAAAGGAAACTGCATTACAGAAATTTAGCATTCAAAGTTTTTATCAGGCTAACAAGGGAAAAAAATGTACAGTATAGATGATGTTAACCATTATCACAGCTGTGAAGGGATCCTATGGCTCCATCAAAGGAACTACTAAAATTGAGAAAAATTTGACCAAGGGACAGAGAGGTTTGATAGATGTCCATTAAATTATGAGTGTCATCGAAAGGGGAAGAGATTCACATGTCATTTTCTTCTTGCAGTACAAGAATAAGGAGGCATCAAATGAATCTAACAGGACTCCCATTCAAAATTCACAGAGATTTTACATGGAGAAATAGACCTGTGGAACTTAGATGAGAAAAGACAGCAAATCATTAAAGCTGATATAAAGTCAATAGGATACTATATATAAGCTCCTGAAAGAGAAATATATGCTACAGGTATATATCTAAATATAGCTTATATATAGTTATTAAAGGATAAAACTATAACTAGATTGGTGTATATTTACTATCCTTCTTGGAAATTCATAGAATCCTAGGATGGTTTGCTTTAGTAGAGGCCTTAAAGATCATCTCATTCTAACCCTCCTGCCACAGATGGGAACACCTTCCACTAGACCAGGTGGCTCAAAGCCTCATCCAACCTGGCCTTGGACACTTCCAAGGATAGAGCACCCAAAACTTCTCTGGGCAACTTGTTCCAGTGCCTCATCACCCTCACAGTAAAGAATTTCTTCTTAATATCTAATCTAAATCTACCCTCTTTCAGTTTAAAGTCATTCCACTCTGTCCTATCACTACATGCCCTTGTAAAAACTACCTCTCTAGCTTTCTTGTAGGCCTCTTTCAGGTACTGAAAGGTGCTATAAGGTCTCCCTGGAGCTTTCTCTTTTTTAGGTTGACCAACACAAACCACAAACTCTCTCAGCTTCACTTCGCAGGAGAGATCCTCCAGCCCTCTGATAATCTTTGTTACCCTCCTCAAGACTTACTCCAACATGTCCATGTTGTTCTTACTTTAGCAGCCCCAGTGCTGGGCACAGCACTCCAGGTGGGGGCTCATCAGACCCAAGTAGAGGAGAAGAATCCCCTCCCTTGACCTACTGGCCATGCTGCATTTGATTCAGCCCAGGACACGGTTGGCATTTTGGTCTGCAAACACACGATGGCAGTCATTTTGAGCTTCTTATTAATTAACATCCCCCAAGTCCTTCTCCTCAGGACTGCTCTCAATCCATTCACTACCCAACCTGCATTTGTGCTTAGGATTGCCTGGACCCAGGTGAAGCACCTCGCATTAGCCTTATTTGAACTCGTGAGACTCACACAGGCCCATGTCTCAAGCCTGTACAGGTCCTTCGAAATGGCATCCCTTCTCTTCAGCGTGTTGACCGCACCACTTGCCTTGGTGTTGTCAAATAGATAAACATGGAAGGCCTGTAAGTGGGATGTTGGAAAACTTTTTAACATAAGCATAACTAAAGCAAAGAGGGAATTTTATGTATATAGCAATAGCACTAAGTTTTATGACCTATTAGCTTTTGATCATGAAGTGCACATTGTGATTACTGCATGATTTGAAAAACTCCCTCTGCTCCTGTGTTCTGCTACTAGTGAAATATATACCAACAATTGTATCCTACACAATGTTGCTCAGTCCTATTCAGTCCTGAAGCTTTAACTTTCTACTTACCTGGCAGCACAGGGGAATTAGGAGATTCTCCTAGATAAAAGGAGAAGTTGACTGAGAGAAAATTACTTGGTCTGTTTGAAGAAAATAATGTTAGGTTCCAGACTGTCCGTAAATTTTTAATGATGCTTTTAGTAGTTTCTGAAGTTTCATTTCAGAACTCATCTTGAAAAGAAATACTTTCCAGTGACTTTAATGTTCCATCTACAGGCCACGATTGTCCAATGGTTATGTACAACTCAATTTAAAAATGGCATTATCAATCACTTCTGGTTTAGACATGCAATTAGTTAATGATCATTACAAGAATTTCACAACAAAATTACAGTAAAGACAGCTACATTTGCAGAAGTTGAGCTGAATGACAGTAAACTTCCTATAAATGATGTTTCACCTGATAACCACAGAGCACTGCAGATGGGAGAGCTACCTCAAGAACATGAGTTTTGTGCCCATGACTTTATTTCTTGAGCACTGTCAGCCTGTTTTTAGCTTAAAGAATTATAGTCCCCAACAGAAAACAACATAATGAAAAAATTTTTGAGAAGTCTGAAGTAGCTCTTAGAAATGCCAGCGTGACCTCTACAAGGCAGTAAAAATCCTCAAAATAGAATCATTCTCCATAACTACTGGAGAAAAATTCTACTCATTTCCACTCTTCTAAAGTGAAAAGATGGAATAGAGAGGGGCTGGGAGTATTATGCTTACAAAGAACCCTTTGTAACAGCTAATATTCTGAAAGAATAAGCAGGAAGAAAACCTTTCTTGTTTCTTGCCACTAAGCAGTACATTTTCAGGTAGGTAGGTTTTAATTTGATCAGAACTATACATTCTCTTGGTGTGGTGCAAAAATGTTATTCCGGCTTACCACAGTGCTGTCCAAGTCCTGCAAGGGGACCATGATAAAAGAACATGACATCTCACTCCAGTTAAAAATCCTGAAAAATAATTTTGCTACCATTTTTGGTTCAAGTGTTTTAACACAATGACTTCAGCTGATAAAATCAGCAGGATGGAATGTTACTAGAAATAACCATATGGCAGGGAAGCACAGATTAGGAGAAGACATTACAGTTGGACTTGGGGGAATAGCACTGGAATATTGTTAAGTCAAGACACACAGGAAGCCCACAGGATGACCACAGCTAAGAATGTTGCTCTTCAGGATATCTGTGAAAGACCCTGCAGGCAGATTGAGCTCTTGCAAAAGGAAAGAGAGACCTTCTTTGAATGCCCTGAATGACTGAAAGCCTATAAAGCTGGGCTTCAGGGTAAGGATCAGAGAAGGTCTCTGAAGGTTCTCAGCTGGGTATCCATTTGAGGGTTTCTTGACATCAACCTTGCTGGCCTGCTAAATGGAAATGCAAGAAACATACAGCTTCATTCTCTTTGCCCTATCAAAGAAAAACATCTCCACTCACACTCAGGTGTACAATCCATTTTGATCAACTGCATTTTTGATAGGAAATGGTGTGCTTTACACAGTGTGTCTTTTACCAGTTGTGTCACTGTCACATCAGCCTGAATGTCCTCACACTTCCCAAACACACTGTGGGTCATCCAAAACCAAAATAACACAGTTTGAAATAATTAGATAAATGTAAACCAAAAACAATACACTCTGTTTTATAACTTTCAGCCCTGCATTTGACTCTGCTAAATGAAGTAATATATACCGCAGTTTAAGCAGAATGGATGTTAGGAACAGGTACATCACAGTAACAAAACTCCCTTGCTGGTGTCTGGGGCTGGATCTCAAAAACAAAAATCATGTCTTACACCCCATGATATGTTACTGGAAATACAGTGACTGAGGCCAAGTGATGTTATATGTGTAAGTAAGATACATTATACATTTAAATATTATTTATTTCCAAAGGGACAAACACAACAGCAGCAATATTCCCTAGTTGTCTCATTGTCAGACGGCTGGATTTCATAGCCGCAATATATGTCTACATCATCCCATCCCAGTAAAAACACTGAACAATCTAAAAATTTTAACTGTACCTTCAGATATGCTACAAGGCCATTATCTTCTGGTTTTAATACTCCTATTATATGCAGTTTTTCAATCAAAACTCTGACAAATATTTACTAATGCTCTACATCCTAGCTCTTAATTAATTAAATTGATTTTTTTTTCAGAGACTGCCTGTTGGGTTAAACGGGAGGGAGAGGGCAGGACCTAGAATGTCACTTGTATTTTGTTTATAATTATTTTTAGAAACTGAAAACTTTCATATTCTCAAGAGAATACATATATTGCATAAAAGAACATAATATGGCACTCTTTAAGGCTTTGCCATTAATGGCAAGGTCAAACGAGGTACTTTTTGCTCCACTGATTCAGCGATTCATGACCCAAGTGAGGTCATTGCTTATGCACAGAGCACAATTAAATCAAGGTTAGACAAGCAGGATTCTTTAGTACAAGGTAGTGTGCCAGCAGATTACACAGTACTAGGAAATTTGTATTTGAATCATGCTTTATAAAGACTATTCATGTTCATGAGTAAAAAAACCCTACAATTTTATCAGTATAAATAGTTCTGTTTATAGAAAACATGTTAATAACCAAAATGCCTGAAATCTAAGGGTGATTTTACAGGTACTCCTATAAACATGAAAACAAACAAAAATTACTTTGTACACTGGTTTTATGCATTGTTTACACACATTCAAGATAGCCTTTATGTAACGAGTTGGAGTAACTTCACAAGCACAGTAAATATATTTTCTATTCAGAATTTAACCTAAAACTGAAAGGTTCTTTTATATAGTAAAATTTTCCTATCTTAATCCTTCCATAAGCACACAGTGTGCAGTCCTTCATCTATATGCTCAGATTAAGACAAGGCCTTAGCTGAAGTATGACATTTTGAAAATGGAGTAAAATAATATCATCTGATGTCAGAAAATTACTAATATGCGGTGTATTTTTTCCTAACCAAAACCAAATTGATTGTAATTCAAGGCTGATATTTCACTGAATAAAATAATTAATTGGAAGCTTTCCACCCGAATTATTTATTGAGTGCTGTCAATGAGTTAGCGTGCTTAAGCTCCCAGAGGACTACTAAGGCAAAAGGTCCACTGATCAAAGGCACAGTATTCAAACAATTCATGTAGTTTCTTTCAAGTATATTAAGTTTACTTGGTTTGGCAAAAGTCATCATGGAAAAAGGTAGTTTTGAGAAGTGACCCGGAAAAAAAAGGAGGAGTATCCATCAAGTACATAAGTGGAGAGTTCATAGGGAGGATGTAAAGAGGTTAGAAATGTAGAAACACTTGGAGAGAGTTGACAAGACATAGGACAAGTATGTGAAAACCCATGGCTAAACCATCAATGTAAACTGGACTCACTTCAAAAAGTCAGTAGATTATGTTAGTTACTGCTGAAAGAAAATTCAACCCATGCAATTTATGAGATTTTGATGTCTGTACATTTTTACAACATTCTTTGTTTTTTACTATTCGTTACAACGGTAGCCACTGATCCAAACCTGCTGAGATGATACAGGGATGGCATGGTCTAGCATTACCATTTTTGTTTACTGAAATATATTTCACTGGGACCCTGAGACCTCACCAGTGCCTTGGGAACACAGTAACTGCTTCAGGGAGCAGATTACCTGTTCATCATGTCCAGAATCTCATGTTACAATAGCTTCAACTCTTTAAGAAGGAAATAGAAATTGTTTCCAAGAGATGCAGGGCTGAACTTGTAAATGTTCCTCTGGCATCTGGATAATCTGATATGGTCCAAGCCAGTTTAATTGTCTCTTCAGCATACTGTTATTTAGATTTCCATGTTACATTTAGTGTACTATTTCAGCACCTGTATGCCTGAAATTGTCTGGTTCTGAATGCTACATTCTTCCTTTTGAACCTACCGCCACTTTCAGCTGCAAAGCTGCTCCATTTTTTTCCCCTCTGATACTAGGCAGGGAAACTCTAGGTGTGGTACTGGCTCATTCAAAATATGACTGTTGCCACACGTATATGACAAATTGCAACAGTATTGGTGAGATTTCAGAAAAGACTTGTTCTTAGGACGACAGAATAATTCAAGTAGGAAAGGGCCCTAGGAAGTACCTAGCCCCCTCCTGCTTAAATTTTTTCTAGTCAGATCTTGAAAATATTAAAACCTGTTCCAGTGCTTAATTATCCTTGTATTGAAAGGTTTCTTTTTCCAGTCTGTACCTCTCCTGTCTTCCTTAAGAACATTGTCTCTTTTTCCCCAACTGTGCACCTGAGTAAAGAGGCTTTCTCTGTCTTCTTGGTAATCTCTTCTTTAGTATCATAAGGCTGCTCATAGGTGTCCCCAAACCCATCTTTGCTCCAGTTTGACCAAGCCCAGCTCTCCTGGTACTTCCTAATAGGGCATGTGTTCCAGCCCCACCATCTCAGTGGCCACACCTGAACACCCCAAAGTTCCTAGAACTGTTCTCAGAAGTTCCCAAAAGACTGAGATGAAGAAGCAGTGCCCTGACTGCTGGAGAAACTTCAGGCTCCAACAGCGACCAGCAGCTCAAGCAGTGTCCTGCATCCCCTGTGCATGCCCTGCCATATGAACTGCCATGCTGTCTGCCAGGTCCCTGTTTGCAGTTCCCTAGATTGCTGCATTCCCTAAAGATCACTTAAACAGAAAAAGCAAGCCAGCCATTGCACTGTGCTCCCTGCACAAGGCTTGGTCCCACCACTGGGTCCCTTCTTTCAAGACTAGGACCCCCCTCAGATGCTTCTTGGCTGTGCTTCACCTAGATCACAGATGCCATCACCACCTCTGCGTAACCACTCTGATTTAAATTAACTAAATTAAATTAATTAATTCATTAAAATAAAATAAAATAAATTAGTGCAAAAGAAGAAGTTCTGAATACTCATTCTATCACAGAAATTAAACAATTACGGTTGCTTATATTGAGGGTGACAAAGGCCACATCCTAACACCTCATTTTCTCAGATGTATGAGAAAATCAATGTACATAGAGCAGTGACTCCCTGGTTAAGGTGAATGCATGCATAAAATTACTCTATACCTAGATATGTATCTTTTTGAAAGGTTTGTTATAATTTCTATAGTTTTGTAGGTCTAAAATAAAAATCAGACTGATTTTATCAATTTATTGTACAGATTAATGCCTGGATTATTGCCTGGAGAAAAGGAGGCTCAGGGGAGATTTTAACACTCTGTCCAACTACCTGGAAGGAGGTTGTAGCCAGATAAGGGTTGGCCACATCTCCCAGGAAACCAGAGACAGGAAAAGAGGACGTGGCCTCAGGCTTTGCCAGGGGAGGTTCAGGTTGGACATTAGGAAGAATTTACTTACCGAAGAGGTTGCCAAGCATTGGAATGGGTTGCTCAGGAAGGCGATGGAGTCACAATCCCTGGAGGTGTTCAAGAAACAACTGGATGAGGCACTTGGTGCTATGGTCTTATTGACAAGATGGTGATAGTTAAAAGCTGGATTTGATGATCTCGGAGGTCTTTTCCAGCCTAAATAATTCTGTGATTCTTTGATTACCTCAAAATGTTCAGTTCAAAGAGTCTGCTGATAATTAAACAGCAAACTATTTTAAAATGACTATGTGTTTTAAAAAATAATTTTTTAAAAAAGGAATGTCCTTCTCTTTTTTATCTTTTTCTTTTTTTTCTACTTATAAATCATACCAAAACTTTTAGGATATGAATCAGAAAGAATAAGGAAAAGGAATTGTCAGTTTTGGACACTCTTGCAACCTGTATTTAATTAGCTAGCCTTTAAATCCTCTTTGCTTTATACAAGTAACGTTGTCCTTTCATGCCGAATTAAACTGGACAGGACATGTGATACGTTTTGTGACATGTATGTGCAACTACTCTAAGACAAAGCACATAAAATGATGCATAGGTATAGAACATTCAAAACTTTAAAACAACAAGAACAAAATAATAGTGTATTATGAATTCTTCCCAGGGCACTCTTTTGGTTTGATAATTGAAAAAAAAATAGGATAACCAGTTTCAGTGTTGGTCTCGGTGCTTAAATTTACAGAATGTTTTCCTACCCTGCTGGCTGAAGACTCTTTTACTGCACTGTTATTAAATGTGTAATAAACAGCCAAGGTCAAGGTAATGAAAATAGGTATGTAGATGCTACTGTTCTGTTAAAACATAAAGAAGAAGATTATCAGTTGGGGCCAAACAATGGCTTTATATTTAATGCATTGCAAGATGCCTATTACCACCCATCTGTGGGCAAGCAGGATGTCAAAAAGTAGGAAAAGTTTTCTTAGAGGAACATTTGTTTCTGTAGAAAATGATCTGATTTTTTAATTTTTGTGCTGTGTATGTGGTGACAGTTACCAGTTTTTCCTTCATTCCTGGCAGGTGCCGAGAGCCAGGCCATGCTTAGTGTGCATGACTCCCATGTGTGTGTACAAGGCAGTCCCATTCATTTCAGCAGTCAGTAGTAGGGTTGTCTCTTCTATCTGGCACTTCTTTTAATATTAGTGATAAAATAATACATATGTTCAGACTAGATATAAAAGAAACCTTTTTTTCTTTTTCAATAATGGTGGTAAAACACTGGAACAGGTTGTCCAGAGAGGTGGTAGAAGGTTCCACCCCTGGAACATTCAAGACTGGGTTAGATGAGACTCTGAGCAACCTGATCTAGTTGAAGATATCCCTGCTCAGACTGGGCTAGATGACCTTTAGGTCTCTTCCAACCCATATTATTCTATGATTCTATGTTTGCAAGTAACATCCATGCTATCACCATCTGCTTATGTTACAACACTAGTTGGAATAATATGTGGTTGTAGTTATGAAATGGAGAAAACAGTGAGGTGTGAGTAATGTGTATAACCCTCACGTTTATGTGCAGACACAGCCCAAAAAAGGGCTAACCTGAAAGGAAAAAAATATATAGAATATACCTACCAATATTAGGTAACATAAACCTTGCAGGTTTTACCTTGGTTCCTACTATTTCTCTTTTATTTCTCAGTTGGAAAAAGAAGAAAAAAACCAATATTCCCTGTCATTTAGAGATTGCAGACCCCAGGGAGATTTATGATGCACTTTCTCAAACACTCTTCTCACATACTTTCCTTATCATTTCTTGCTCAGAATACCTGCGGTTTTGCAAATCACTATTAGTGCCTGAAAAATTCCACTAAAGCTAAAGACAGCCAGGGATAGCTGCTGAATAGTGGTGCAAAGGGTTGGCTGTCTGGGTAGGAAAAACACCAGGCAGAAGATTGGGTAAAAGATAAAAAAAAGAAAGGAAAAAAAGACTTTTTCACCCACTCAGAAGAAGATAGCAGAAGGAAAGAGTTACAACCATAGCAAACCTGCTTGTAGCATGAGTTTTCTGTCTTTGGCAGGTACTGCCATTAGTGCCAAAAAAAATCTCTTGTTCCTATTTCCCTTTCTACAAAATTTAATCACGTTTTCAAGTTTTCCAGTCATGACACTGATGTACTGGCAGACTCAGAGATGAAAGCATGACCTGGTTAGCAGCAATCATAATGCATTGTTTTATTTTGCATCTCAAAATGGAGTGAAAATAAAAGCGACCTGAACTGATGGATACAAAAATAGTAAAGTGGAGGTGGGAGATTTGATTTCTATCAGTGCAATGCTCCATTAAGAAAACAGAATGCTTCATTGTATGTGTATTGCCTACTCCACTTCCAAAGCAGTCAGCCTTGCTTTTGCTCAGTAATATGTACCTTGCAAATATTTATAATTTCATTTCCTACCTAGCTGTCTTATCCAATCTCTCAGTTAATGTTATCAGATCCAAAGAGTTTGGCAAACCAAGCTGCCCTCAAGAAACACTGAAAACAACAGCTCAAATACAGCATCTGAAAACACATTATATCTTTTGACCTAAGAAGTACCTCACACATTTCAGTGAATAAGGGTTCCCCAGAAAAGTCCAGCCTCCAATGGAGAATAAAATCACAAAATATATAGCCTGACAAGTTCTCTAAATCATAAATGTAATCATAATCGAACATTTATTTCTCCTCATATAGGGCTTATTGTTTTTTCAGTCAGTGAAAATGAAGAGGGCATCATCCATCCTTTGTGTATGTGTCCATATTGTGTATATGCTTATAGAGGTATCACTAGAGCTTGTGCAGCTGTAATAAAACCAGCACAGCCTATTGAGTTCATGCCAGTAATACTGAAGGCAAGACAGCAGTGGCTGCCAAGATGACCAAGGTTAGTTATTTTCACATGAAGAGAGGCTGAGAGAGTTTGGGTTCTTCTGTGTGGAGAAGAGCAAACTTCAGGGAGACCTTATAGCACTTTCCAGTACCTGAGAGAGCCTAGAAGAAAGCTGGAGAGGGACTTTTCATATGGACAGATAGGACAAGGGATAATGGTTTTAAACCGAACTAAGGTAGGTTTAGATTAGATATGAAGAAGAAACCTTTCATTGTGAGGGTGGTTAGGCACTGAAACAGCTTGCCCAGAGAAGATGCAGATGCTGCATCCCTGGAAATGTTCCAGACCAGGTTAAATGGGCTTTTGAGCAACCTGACCTAGTGTAAGGTGTCTTTAATGTCCTGTCCAACCCAAACCATTCTGTGATTCTATGATGCTACAACTCAGTGCTGTTGAATACACTAGACCTTTACTTCAATGATTATATGCTGTTCACACTCAAGAGAACTAGATCAAGCCTGTTTAGTTTTTTTTTCAGTGTAGTACTACTAATTGTTTTGTGGACTCACACACGGCCTGGCAGTGGTCTGAAAAATTAAAACAGGAGCAGACAGGCCATAGTTTTTCTAATTCATGCTGCTAACACCCAGTGGAGATGGCTGTCTAAACGTCCTGAAACCCCTAGCCACTCACTTGACTACTCAATTGCCAAAACTTTAATTCCTGTGTGGGGCCTGGTAAGTTCTGGGAGGGCTTATGACTCTGGGCTTCATGATGATGGAACTGGTGGTACTCCTGAAGAACTAGGCTGCCCCTGCAAGCAGAGAATTGGGTTTGCTTGGTGTTGCACCTCTGCCCATACCCATGGATAACAAGTGAGCTGAGCATCCCATCCTTATATCTGATAGATGGCTGTATAGCATTCTAGCTGTAGATCACAGCACACTGCACACTATGCAAAGACTAATGATAAATTTAAAAATAAAGACTGTAAAAGCATAATATCAACCTTAAATAACCAACATAAATGAATATAAAGAAAAATAAATACCAAAGCAAAGACATATTATTTCAGTCACAAATAGACTGTGTCTTTTTGCATACTTGAATTTTACTGTTATGACTAACAAGAGATGAGAGCAAGAACAGATATACTTGTTTTGCACGTGGCAGTTTTTTTAACATGTGAGCCCTTGTAACAAGAGACCTGAAACCAGGATCGTGACACTTATCAGATGAGAGGATATGAGTCAGTTGAGACTTATGGAAAAGATGCTGACAGCAACATATCCTTAATTTGGTCAGATACACAAATGGAAAAAAAAAAAAAAAAGACTACCAACCTCCCCTTCTCAGATTCAAAACTAGAAAATCTGCTAGGCTCATTTTATCTCGTCAGTGTGTAAAACACCTACATACTCTCATAATTACACACACACAAACAGACTGCAAAACCAGCTGCAGTTAACATTTGTTGAACTGATGACTTCCACAGCTTCTCCTGTCAGCATAATTTAATTTGTTTGTTTTATTACTTTTGCCTACAGCTCTAACCAGGTTGTTTTTCAAAACTAACAAAATAAGAGAAATAGAAGACTGCAAAAACATTTAATCTAAACTTTAGAAGGTCTTAGTGTTCGTAAAATGAATATATAAGCAAGGGATTTTGGAAGATGGTGTGCATTAGCTGATATTACACATTCTGGAGTGTTGAAGAATTTGGCACATTAATTTGAAGTGTACTTTGTACAAACTAGCCAGAGAAGGTCTTTTTGGTTCCATGGGAACTGAGGCACTGACAGCATTTCTCAGAACTAAGCTGTCTTATGGACACAACTGAAGTGAAGCAGTTTGCATAAAACTTAATACTCCTCTTATATGTTCTTCACTGTCAGCAGCAAAGTCCTTACAGACAACTTCAGATTTTAGAAAGGAGAAAATACCTGTTCTGCAACAGGTCTACGAATCTTCTGTATGTGCTGTCTCAGTCTGTGACAAAAAACTTTCTTCTCATGGCTTCTGTCGTGTGTTGTTGAAAGCTAAAAGAAGCTCAGTTCCCTAAAACACATCTTGACTTAGAGAAGCATGCAACAGCAAAACCAGGTCATCTGTAGGAAGAATAAGCAAAAGATTAAAAAAATTCCAACTATTTCCTTTGGCAAAAGAAGGCAAAGGAGAACTGAACTGACTGTTAAGCCACAAAAGACCCTTTAATATAATCATTAAAAAGAGAAGGATGCATATAGTATTTCTTCTTTTTGGAAAAAAAAAACTTATAAAAATCAAATTTAAAAGGCAGTAACCATTAAACAGGCTGGAGAACTTACTTCTGACAAGATCTTATTATTCAGAAATAGTATTCAATTCTTTGCTCAAACATCAATTTCTCAATCTAATATTTCAAACTAATATTTAAAATACCTTTTTAGTGCATCTCTGAGAATTGTCAGTGCAATTTTTAAAAAAAAACCCCAGTAATGGAATATTAATGAGGAAGAACACCCTGTATGATTTACAGTCATAAATAATTCTGTCAACTGCCAGGTTCATCAATCACAATTTCATTAATTAATTTGGTGGCTCAATTCTTCCCAGGAGCTTAATTACAGAATTTTAATTTGTTACTTTCCCAGAATTTTTCCATGCTGGAAAAGGAAAGAGGTGGGAAACTTTCCTGCCAGTCTATGTCAAAGGTTGGTCATCCTTTTCTCATTCAGCAAAGCAGGAAATTCAGATTCACTAATATTATCATTAGGCCTAATTTTCACAGAACAAGGATCTTCAGCATCTGGATGGCTCAGAGATTCTGAAGAAGATCAAGTGTGACCATTGAGTGTCATCCAAATAACCAGACATAGCCAGCAGAATTTAACTGAGCACCATTCATTTTGATTTCAGAAGAAGGATCTTTCTGGTTTGTATTGATAGATCTGTTTCCCTTTGACATCTTGAATTCTGTCTTCCCTCTCTTTTGTGTTCCTCTACTATAGATACCTCTACCCTAGTATAATATTTCTGGGTAGAAAACAGAATGTTGGCTTTTTTCTAGAAAACTTACATGACATGTATTATTGAAAATTGATTTCTATTTTTTTTTCTTGCAGATATTTTTTAAATGAAAAGAAGTACTCAGTATTTCTTACTTTTTCATGGATGACAGAAACAAAGGAGCAGTTAAAAACTCATATAGCCACTGACTGGTTTCAAAGACACCAGAGCGAACAAAAATTTAGCATATGTGCAAATCTATAAGTATACATAAATGTTGTGGCACAGTTTGGAGGGATATCTAGTTGAGAATCACTGAGTATAGATTCAATGAAGGAGGCACTACATCAATTCAGAATGACAAATAATGAGGCTGAACCAGCAGAATTCTGCCCAATTGTTAAATATAATACAAGCACCATGATAAAACTTTGAAGTGATATAAAGTTTCTAAGGTTATTTTACAACTTCTCACAACTTCCTTAAGGCCCAAAATCACTGGGAAACCTAGTCATGACTTTAGTTCCTCACTGCATCGAAATGTGCCATGGTACCTCTCTTAGTCCTAGTGTCTGAGTCATGCTGTGCTCCCTCTCTGTCCACGCTGCTGTTTCTTTCCCACAGAGAGAAGTGTACAGGTGAATACGTCTCACCTTGACTGGAACTCGGAATGTATTTAGAGTGCACAGAACAACTGGAAGATTATTCTGGACCCCACAGGTTAGGTGTATCTTCACTGATCAGCTGATCAATGTTTCATGATAGCTTGATACATTTCTCTCTATTGATAACTTGGATGTTATATATGCTGTGGACTGGATGCAGAAGCACTTCAACTGTAATAACAGAAATGTGACATTATTAGACAAATTTTTCATAGCAAAGAGTAACAAATTCTCCACCAGTGTGATACTGTGGCAGTTGCATTTGCAGTGTATTGCAATTCTACTTGTCCTATGTTATATGTATATGTTATATGTATGTAAATAATTGTCCTATGTTATATGTTATATGTATGTAAATAATTGTATTATATGTTCATATATATAAACTGTCTATATATGCTTTCTACACACATACCATATAACCTCTTTAAAGAAAAACAAGGTTTCATTTATCTCCATTCAAGTTTATCCTGTAGCCATCTCCTTGTAGCTTCCCCACTAGGGCAATCATAGAACCACAGGATCCCATAATAATTTAGGAGGCCACCTAGTGCAAGCCCCTCAACTTGTTCAGTTGAGTTTTAAACACCTCTAAAGATGGAGAACCCACAGCCTCTCAGAGAAAATGTTCTGGAATTTAAATAATAAGAAATCTAATTGGAATTTTTCAGGTTCTAGTTTGTGTCTACAACCTCTCTTCCTATTGTTGTGCACATCCAAGAAGAGTCTGTCTTCTTGATATCTTCTGATAGGTAATTGTAGACAGCAATAAGGTTTCCCTTTGGTTTCTCTTTTCCAGGCTGAACAAGCATGACTTTCTCAGTCTCTTGTATGTTCAGTGCTCCAGCTCCCTGGCCAGTTTGCAGGTCTTCCTTGTACTGGGGGGGGGCGGCAGAACTGGACACAGCACTCCAGATGTGTCCCACCAGGGCAAGTGGAAGTGTGTTTCCCTGTATCCACTGGCTATACTCATACAGCCCAAGATGATGTTGGCCTTCTTTACTCCAAGGCTAGTATCTCCCATGAGGACAATGTCATTCCCAGAGGTGTGTTTTTTATGAGATAGCCTTGGGTTTGGTTTTATTTAATCAATTAATCTTCATGTTTTTTCATCAAATATTCATCCCAACCCAGGTGAAATGGAACTGTACAAGAGTTGTCATTTCACATGAAGAGAGAAAAGACATTTATAAAGTTTTCCAGTTTGATCACAACAAACAAAACGTATATTTGCACTCAGTATTTCAACAAAAAGATATTAATTAATGAATATTCCTCGTTCTGTGATTTGAGCAGTACCTTAGTCTATATCCTCAACAGCCAGTACATCCTGTTAAAAGATTTCAGACTTTCTGCAAGCTATTTTTTTTTCTTCTTTTTTTTTCCCTTCTGATGAGTAAAACATACAGGAATTATTCAGATTAGAATAATCCACTCAGCCAATCACCCAAAAAGGAAGTAAAATAATTTCCATTCCAGTACAACTATTTTTTCAACACAGTGACCCCTGCCACATCATCACTAGTCTATAACTTATGTTTCCATAATCAGCAGGCTGCTTTCTCACATCTCCAAGTGGGTAAGCTATAACAAAGGCTTTACATTCTAAAAATTGTTATTCATTTAAAATAAATAGGCAACTACAACCTCCAACAAAGATATGGGTGGTTTTCTTCAGATCAACTTTAAGACAATCACCTTCAATATAAAAGTGCACTTTTTAGTGACAATGATTTATCTGCTTAAAATGACAAAGTTGGTCTAAGAAAGAAACTATTTTCACTTCGTAACTGCCACAAAGTGTTATAAGTTCAAAACTGAGACCATAGTCTACACTGAGCCATCACTAGATTGAAAGGATAACAAGGAAAATCTTCAAGTCTGCTCCATTTGTTGCATTTTCTAACTGTTATGAGAGATTAAATTACCTCTTGATTACTTGCTCCTTGTCCTCATAATTCATGCATTCTTGATTGTACAAGGCCTGAGAGTGATAAATATATAAAACCCAACTACAAGCCTTAATTCACATTTTTAATTTCGTCCTTAAAAATTATGTTTGATCTTTCTGTCCAGCTCCCTCCTGAACAGTGTACACATCTACTGAGTCTCTATGTCACATCTTTAATATCAGTCATCATTTAAAAAAAAATAATAACTGCTGATTTTGTATGGGTCAGGACGGCAGTTCTAGTGCTGTGACCTGGTTCTTATTTTTGTAATTGCATTCTGTACTCTTTGAAAGCTTTTTAATGCTCTGGTGAAATGGAACATTCTTAATATTATTTCTGAACAACTACTAATGCTTTGGAACATTTACTGACTGAGGTTTATACCAGAGATAGAAATCTTTTCTGATGAGTGAAGTCCTGCATTAGTAACAGAAAGCATGATGAAATGTATCAGTCTATGAGAGGCATCTAAATATGACAGTCTAATTTTCTATTTTAAGATTGAATTGATATTTACAATTTGCTTACTCAAAAACTGCTTTTACCTTGATTTCATAATGATGTCCAAAGCACAGAGCTGTGGTTCCAATTCAGAGTTCCTTTAGGATCAGACATGGTGGCTTTGGTCATGTTCGTTTCCCCCATTTCTTTCTTTGTGAAAGGATGAATATAACTAAGCACATGAAAAAATGTTTTGTTTTTTTTAAATATCATGTATTATCCTGGAAATTGCAACATTAATTTTTCAGATTATAGATGATTTTGGTAACTTTCATATCGAACACATCAGCTTCTCATCATGCTTTTTATATTCCGTCTGC
This sequence comes from Empidonax traillii, assembly GCF_003031625.1. Lineage (NCBI taxonomy): Eukaryota > Metazoa > Chordata > Aves > Passeriformes > Tyrannidae > Empidonax > Empidonax traillii. The sequence goes on along the minus strand of NW_020955899.1, from coordinate 393,285 downwards.
TGTGATAGAGCACCTTCACCCAAATACAATGTTGATCACTTTTTTGTTAATTAAAAATAAGGACTGAGTACTGTCTTTTGAAAGACCTGAGGAAGGAGATTGAGTTGAGAAAGCAAACAAACTGAAGAAATCAGGCAAATATAACTCAAGGCAGAATGTTCATGAAATAATGCCTAGGGCTAAAAACAAAAGGAAAAAATGCCATTTACTGATTTAAAAAAGGTACAAATATAAGAATAGAATAAATATTAGGTCAAGTAAAAAAAGCTTGGATTATATTTTTAACCTAAAATGGTGCATGTTTTGCTAGTAGATTTTAACATACCCAGCTGATGTGTATCCTTCATGTATTCTGAATTTGGAATTTGGGCATAGGAGAGAAATTTTCTCTTAGCACATAGAGGAATGATACAGTTTGGAAATCATTGGATAGAGTCAGGGTATTAAGAACATTCTTTAGACCCATAGTGATAATTCAGGGGATTTCTGATTTACATTAAATTTTATATAAAAATTATAATAGACATGTTAGTATAATACATAATTTATATAACTATACAACATGTAAGAATATTTTCATATTTAAATTGTCCTCATGCATTTTTTTCTAGTGACTTCCAGTAACTCAGAACAAGTGTCCTATTAATTTATTGATTGTATTCTATTAAAAATTGTGCTTACACATTATTTCACACAGAATATATATCTAATATGTTAATGTTAGCAGATTTGTGGTGGTCTACCTGTTGGAAAGGTTGCAGAAATCCAGTGGTTCTGTTTTAACATGAGATTTGTTGTGAATAAGTGATGAAAAAGATTAAGATGAACAGACTATGAAAAAGCAAAGACTTCTGTCTCTGCAGCAGAAGCTCCCACCAGTGCCTAATATGTAACCACGGCACTGGTGTCATTGCCAGGTCTTCTCCTTTCTATGCATTGCCTCCTTCATCCCTCCTGCCACCCACTGCCACCACTCTGGTAATCTAGCTCTTACCTCATTGACATATTTTTCCATGACCAGTGATAATTTTTTTAAAATTTTATGGCAAACAGCACCACAGATAGGACTTCAGCATCCAGTTTTTTTGCCATGTGTGTGCACTGGTCCCTCAAAGTGAAAACATAGCAATTATTTTTTAGCCTACGGATAGCAGAAGTCAAGAGAAAGTCATACCCAACAATATTCCTGTAAGATGAGTTATGGCCAGAATTTCAAAGCCAGAGAACTTGAGATTAATTTTAGGGCAGAGTGATTAACAGCTGTAGCATACTTCTGGTGTTGTGATTAAATGAACATCTCCCTGACATGAATCCATAGTTCTACAACAAAATGCACTATCATCTTAAATTTTATCTTTTGGTTTAGATGACCTTAACTTAATATCATTTTCTATGGTAGATTTTCAGGACACCCTCTTTTTGTTAAATACTTCACGTAGAACTGGGGGCTCTGATCAATAACAGGCACTTCTGGGGATGAAAACACCACCAATTACAATTAATAACAGAACTAAGAAGGTTATTTGGCAAGGGAATATTTTAGCTAGTTTCTCAAAATCAAGTTTGGAAAGTCTGGAGTTAGCATAAAGCACTGGAAACCTGGCCTTTTATGTCTTTCTATGTCTAGTTAAGGAATTCATCATCAAATCATCATTTCATGCGATCATAAAAATAGTTTTTGTAACTTAAAGGTTTTACTCTGAGGTAAATAAAGTTTTGCTAATCTGTTAAAGAGCCCAGGATTTATATCAATATAGTTTAGACAGCCTTGTCAACTTTTAGAAGATCCTATTTAAATGAAATTGTGATCTCTTATTTTTCATATTCCATACAAGTTTCACTATTAATTTAATTTATAAATTGCATGTAGTAGTGTTAAATTTCAGTGATGAAATTTAATTTGCTCTGATTCACTCAAGAACCTGAGCAACCATGATGCCACAGCTGTATATCTTCCCTTCACTTCCTGTTGTTTAATATTCCACATCCAAAACACTGCCTAGCAGGCTTGTAGCTTAAGTCTAGCTCTTTTTTTTTTTTCTTTAATTGAATAGTGAGTAATAAGCTAAAATCTCCTGAGGTTTAAGTTAAATATTTGCATAAAAAATCTCCACTTCTGAGTTTCTTGACCATCTTTTTGCTGCTCTCAATTCAGTCATGCTCCCTTTCCCAAGAATTGAGAATAACTTAGCTCTTTTCAGTCAGTCAAATGTGAAATACTGTTTTTTTCTGACACCTTGAGAGCAATTTACTATTTAGACAAGCATCCAGACCCAAAGGTACAAATGTGAGACTCTTCTAGGCTTCCTGGGAAACAATGACCTGGCATTTATTATCCTCAAATGACATAATCTAATGGAACTTTAGAACTGGGAGAATTAAAGAATATTGGTCCCTTGACAGTTTTTAAGCTTGAATTCCTTCACTGGATCTCACACAGCTGTGCTGATGGATGACATTCAGTATCTGATGCAAAATTCAGAGCCTAACATTCCAGTTCTTTAATGATTGGTCGATTCAAAAACAAATGACAATACTTCAAGTAGATTTTATTGTTATACAGCATCTGGATAGAACTTCACCTTTCAAAAGGTGAAGGACTTCTACCTCAGTCTTTGCTTAATTTTCACATCACAGGGCACCTTCCTTTGCATCTTAGTATTTCTACTCAGAATTGCTGAACATAGGGATACCTTCACAGCTAATCCTCACACAGAGGCAGAGTAAATCTTTATCTTGATAACTGTTTTCCTCAAATGGCACTGTAAAATTAAAATCAAAATTATCTTATCCAGTGAGATAATTGGATCAATTAAATATAAAGACAGAGAACACTGTCACAAATTATCTGCAAAGCCCAACCAAGAATGTCAACACACAGCAGAGGGAAAGATGAACAGTTGTTTCAACCAACAAAAAAATCTGAAGAACTATTTTGCTACAGTAACATATCTTATGATGGCACAGAAAGACCAAAAGGCTGTTTAGATGAAAGCTTGGAAGCAATGCAAAGTTTTATACCTGGTTGAAAATAGAAAATTGATATCCACCCACAAGAGGTTCTGTATTTATACATGCAGTTTTTTATAAATTGTTAGGAAAATGAACTTTTCGCAGATCTATCAGTTTTCAAGCAGCAAATAATTAATGTATAGATATTTACTATTGCACAATACAAATTACTACTATTTTAACAAAAATTATGTTCTTTCAGTAATGTGTAACTATAGCACATTTTGATTTCTTTGCTGTTTAATTCAGCATATTTGAACTAAGTAAATTGGTGAAATCATCAAAGAAAATAGTGTGAGAAATCACAGGAGAAGGAGACATGAAGAAAAACAGGACAATTTCTGATTTTCAAGAATTTAATGATGATGACTTAGGAGTTAGTCTTTACATTCTGGACTCAAATTTAAAACAACAATGTGTCTGAGAAAGAGCAAATAAAAGTTAAACGGAGATCAGTGTTACAACAGGAAGTTTAGATAAGTACCACATGGAGATCTGATGTGTTCCAAGGAGAGCCTAGATACACAGCGAGTATGACTCATTTGATGTAGAATCCAGAGCCTAACTCCTGCCTGTTGATACAGCTCCACGTTCTCACAGCAGGATGTTTAATAATGCAGCTCATTCTTGTACAGAAAGGAGTTTGGTCTGATCCATAGTTACATAATTTTTTAAACAAATTGATTTTGACACAGAAGCTGTTAAAGGTAAGCAGATATAGAAAATATTCATGCCATGTTTAAATTTACATATACATGTAAACCCCTCCTCTTATTTAAGAGACTGAGCAGGCTCACATCTAATGCAATAAACTTTCACAGCAGAGCAACAATTTGGTGCAACTTAATACACAAGCAATGCCTTGAAAGACATGTTTGTGCTTATCTTTTTCATGGATTAAATGGCAAACGAATATTTTACTACAAAATTGGATTTTGCAGAATGATAGAAAAATTTTTGAGATTTGTTCTATAACAACGATTATACAGGTTAGACTGTGTCAAGGGGCATATATATTTTGGAAAAGTAAATGTATGTTTTGGAAGCTTTGAATAATTTTATTGCTGAGCTCTAATTAGGAAATAAAATGAAAAATTATATAATTAAAGCAAGAGCCCAAAAACTTTCTAGTTCTCTGAGGAAAAAAAAAAAGAAGAAAACCAGGAAGATTTGTGTCTTATGTGGCAACAATTCAAAGCATTTTTTTTCTTGCTGTAGATCATATTACAGTTATTAACTTCACATGATTTTCTAATACAAAATACTAAGAGAGCTATCGGTTTTGATCCCTCTTTTGGCACCCAAAAGTAATCTAACTGAAGTCAGTTCCCCTGCAGAAATGTGAAAAAGCAATGTGCCCACACCTGGGGTCCCAGACTATCTAAATTCCTGTGAAGGATGAATCAGACAAATGTTGGCACTCAAGTCCACCCTATTCTGGAGCATAACCCAACCCTGTTTGTGCCACTATTTTGAGACAGGAAGTTTACTGTTCCCTCCCTTCTGTTGCACAAAAACTCGTGCAGGAAGCATGCAGGTAGGTATGGGCACATTGGGCTTCTCTGCTTTCCTAAAGTACACCCTCAAGAACAATCTGCACAGTTTGTCAGACAGAGGAGGACAGACCCAGAACAACATGTAGGACAAGAGAAAAAGAGTAAATAAAATTACCTGGAACTACTTAAGAAACAAAACTCTTTGGAAACTTATTATAAAGTGGACAGAATTTTAAGCAATGTTTTAGTCTCAATGTAGTAGTGATGGAATACAGCAAGATAAGAAACTGAGATTAATTGTTATATGTTTGCTATTATGACATTTAGCCATTTCCAATTAATTTGGGGATAGCTAAGTATGATGCAAGTTTTAATACTATATTTCTTGTAGAAATTAATATATGTTTTTAACAAAAGGTTATGAAAAGAAACTGATAATTCAGAGCAGTTTGTGAATATTCCAAGGCCAAAGAGTCAACTTTGAAATTGCATGGGACAACCACATCCCTATTGGGCATTTAGACCATGAGTAGAAAGAGAAAGAAAAACTTTGGAATACAATAAGTAGATGGAAGATTAGGCCTTTTTAAAGTACTTTGAATTTGCATGGGAAGGATGTCTGTTAACTTCAGGAAACTGAAGTTGGCACCAAAGGTTGCGCAAAAGTAAAAGCATATTATGCCTACTTTGGAGCCCCTGGTGGTCTAGTGGTTAAGGAAGCGGCGCTGTCACCGCCGAGACCCGGGTTGGATTCCCGGTCGGGGCCACTCCCCAGGCAGATGGAGCTCGTTAGCCCTGTAAGGCAATCCATCTACGTCCTGAGGACCTTGCTGCCACCGTCCAAGCGTGCTTGGCCCCAGCAGATGAACCTCAGGATTAAAGGGTGGGCTCAGTTCCGCGCACACTGTGTCTCACCTAAAAAATCCAATGCGCGGGCTGGAAGATGTAAAAACCTTCCCCGGTTCTTCGTTCGCAAAGACTGGCCAGAGATTATGCCTACTTCCACTTACTGTGGGGCTCAGGTTCAAGATCAGTTCTATTTCAGTCAGCTTTTGAACTCTTAAGAAAATGGCACAGTTATGTTAAACCCGTGTTTTATCTTTTTGTTAAATAGCATTTTCATATCAATTTGGATCTCCAAATTTACTTTTATATGTTCTGAGGTTCTATCCAGTGGTTATCTTATTTTCGGTATTACTTAGGAGACACAATTTGATCAGGATATCAGTTTTAATACTGAAGATCTATTGTCTACTTCTTCCTGAATTTCAGAGTTTAGTTTTACAGCTGTTTAGTATCACTGTTTGCAACTTCCGACTCTCCAGCCAACAAACAACTTGCTGCAATACATTGACTATCATGAATGTTAAACTGCCAGGAGTCATCTTTGTCCTGTGGCTAAACAACAGCAACGAAACCACACTGAGGAAGATGACAGGTTTGGGTAAAGGTCCCCCAACTAGGCCTAGAGGGAAGTGTAGCATGTGCCTTTTGACACCTTGAGGTGATGCATTCATTGAAAGACAAAGGACAAAATATTTGAGAAAGATTTTGAGGATGTCATCCATCAAGCAATAACATTCTCTGTGGGGCATAAAACCAGAAAGCTTCTCTCTCTCTCTCTTTTTTTTTATTTTTTATGTCTCATGCTTCTGCTTATTTGCTCAGCTACAAGTTTGTTATATTCTGCAGTTCACTGAGAGTTAGTCAAAGTAGAAACAGAAAAAGAACTGTAAATAAAATATATTACTTCTGTACCAGAATTATTTATCACCTTTGCGACTATTAACTCAATGCCCACCTGTTTTGGAGAATTTATAAAGATAAATGTGTCTCAGAGCCCACTACACCTCCCATATCAATATTATCCCTGCATCAACTTTAGCACCTGAGAACAAGAAATGTACCATGCACCATGATTAGCTTCCTTTCTCTTATCTCTTTTTATAACTCTATTGCTTACTTTCTTTATCATATACCTTACTGTTTGCCAATCCCTTTTGCATTTATATTTCTTCCAATACACCATTGTATTTTTTTCATAGCTTTTAGTAAATTTGATGGTTTACCTTATGCTAAGAAAACACCACAGAGATTAATTACATTGTGGTGTGCCTTTGCTTAGAGGAAAAAAAAAGTATGCATACAGTGCAGTTTCTGAAACTGTGATTGCTATAATGTTTTCCATTATTGCAGTAGAGCACACTGATACTGCATTTTAAGGATTTAAGACTAGATTCAGACCTCTTCATGTAGATGTCGACATTGCAGTGCTGGAAAAATCATGGTTTTTAGAGTGATTCAGATCACAGAAGTCCTTTATGTCTTTAATAAAACACTAAGTGTCTCTGAAGATCTCCAGAAAATAGTCCCTACAGACATCTGTGACTCTTCATGACTACAGAAACCTGATCACCTGGCTTAGATGTGAGCATTTATCATCAAATCACATCCCTGATGCTGAGTGCTTCCATGACTTAGGTGGTACTTCAAAATCATGATCTTCAAGGAGTGCATATTTAATGTCTGCTGGCATCCTAATTTAAGTGAACTTTAGCCCATTAATCAGGGGTCTACTTTTTTACAGGATAGGGATGCAATCACAGAAGTACGTAGCTCAAAAAACTGTAACATAACAAGAATGTGCTGTTATTTACATGACACTACAAAGTTTTAATCCTCTACACCACATGATGAAAACCCAGGGGCTTTTCACAGTGGAGGAATTGCAGAATGCAGTTACAGAAAGCAAAAGCCTCTAAGCCTTTCTTTTTTTTTTTTGTTTTTGACCACGAGGTCATAAGCTATTCGAAGAAGATAGTCTCTCCTTCTCTCTGTTTACAAAAAGGGAATCACATTTTTGGTTGTGCTATATCCTAAACAATGTTAGGACAAAACTATGAGGCATTCATTAACTGTGGAAAAAATAAAGCATTATTTTTAACCTATAAGTTCTGCTTTCCAACAGGCTGTGCAGAACAATATTGAGCTCATTATAAGTAAAGTCTGCACGGACACTAACTTTATGGCACAGCTTATATGGAGCAGCACTCTTTATAATGGCCAGTCTCTTCGCGAACGAAGAACCGGGGAAGGTCTTTCCACCTTCCAGCCTGCGCATTGGATTTTTTTAGGTGAGACACAGTGTGCGCGGAACTGAGCCCACCCTTTAATCCTGAGGTTCATCTGCCGGGGCCAAGCACGCTTGGACGGTGGCAGCGAGGTCCTCAGGACGTAGATGGATTG